>NW_015629561.1:1627068-1659032 GCF_001515625.1 Sinocyclocheilus rhinocerous
TTCCACACAGGCTACTTTATTATGGAATATAGTCCTAAACTGGAAAGAAATATAGAGCAGTGGCTGGATTTTGAAATATGGATTTTGTTCCCTACTTTTATTTTTTCTCCCTGTTTCTTCCTTTCTCTTTCTGGGTATGGATAGCATGAAGAGGAGTTCCATTTATATAAATGAGGTGGCGATGGAACACGAGGGGGGGATTCAGTCAGACTGATACTCGAAATTTAAACCAGCTCAATTCCAATGTACTGAAACACGTCTTATTTGACTCTTGAAAGCTCTGCCTCATTTCACTGTAATTCCTCAGGTCCTGTAGTGAGATTAATGGCCTGGCTTTAAGTCCAACAGTGCTAGGTGTACCTATTAAGGCTAGTTTTGTAATTGTAACCTCATGTGACTTCGAGATAATACAAAGTGTAATTTGGAGAGAAGTGTACACATTCCATGTGCTGTAGGTATGGGAAAAAAATCCCTGACACAATTAAGTGTAAAATGAAGGTATGAACTGCATGTGTAAGGACAGAAATGGAAAAGCTATGCTGATTACGCTCACTAGGGAAACTGCTCGGACTGAATACAGGACGTAATCATAGAGCCGACCGATATCAGAAGTTTATCATGAGGAGAATAAAGAGAAAGACTGAAAGATGAGCTACATCGCCAGGGCTGCAGTCATGCGGATCTTTTGTCAACGTGATCGATTTCTCTATCTCCCCTGAAAGTTGTTTTTATTTTGAGACATAGATAGAGAAAGAAAAGGAGAGGGAGCGACAGTGCAGAAGAGAAAATAACCATCTGAGTGAAAAGACGAGAGAAACGGAGAAGGATGAAGAGAGACAGCCATCTGCACAGATACAGCCCAAATCAAATTGCATGAATTCACCACTGCATTCTCAGAGGAAGACGAACAGGAGATGAAGAGTGGAGTGCACCAATAACCGCATGATGTAGACAAATAAAAAAATTATAACGTCAGAAGACTGAAAAAAAAAGAGTGGGAGCCTGTTGCTTTTGCGAGGTTATGCATTCTCCTATCTCGAAGATAGTAAATAAAAAATAGCATTTAATCTATACACGTTAGAACTGTTTTGTCAAATCAACTCATGCACATGCATGTCAAACATAAAGCAGCCCCCAAAAGTATTGTGACACTTAAGACACCAAAAATACGTTAGTTAGGTTTCAAATTACTTAAACTACTAGCTAACTAACTACTTTTACATTTGGCTCACACACACACACACACACACATATATATATATTTAGCATTTTTGTATATATATAAAATTACATTACAAAAAATAATTCATTTGTGTAAATTAATTAATTAATAAATTTTTAAGAATCCATATTTGAGATATGAGATGGTTTGTCTGTCTACAAAACTGACTCTAACTTAAAAAATTAATGAATGAATGAATAAAAGTACATTAAAAAATCTAGCATCTTTTGTCAATCGGTTTGACATTTTGTATTTAATGCAATGGAATGAATACATTTTTAAGTGTCCACAGAATGTGCCTTAAAGGCTTATTAATGCTGAGAATGCAATAAGACAGTCATCAAGCCACGCGTCAAAGCGTTTGAACAGAACCCCACAAACTGAAATTGCATGAACCGCTACACCAGGTCCCTTTCCCAGCCGTGAGGAGGGGAACGGAATGGTGTTGAAATTAGATAATTAGGAAGAAAATTAATATTAATGGGTGCTAAGAATTGAATCACAAATGCAATTACTGCATTAGCTTTGCAATTAAAATAGCTGGCTGCTGAATAGCTGGATACTCATGGAATTATGAGTTTTTCCACATATCAACAATGACATTAATTTCCCAAAGTCAGAACAATGGGCAAGCAGTACAAATAGAGCCTTTATGTATTCCCTAGTAGAGTCCAACTGTATTCTCCAGGCATACGACTCTCTGTTTAATTCCCTCTATAAAAGTGCAAGGACCCCAGAGACAGTGGCACAGGCTAATGACTGCTTTCAGTCCAATCCCGCTGTGTCTATTGAAAAGCACAATGGACAAATCCCTGGGTACAAGCTAAGAGGTGGGGCAGCGGCGTGAAAAGGGGGGTCGGGTAATTAGAGAGACAACCTCTACACGACTGCAGGAGAAGTGGTGATGCCGTTGCGCTGCTTCTGCACTTTTTCTACCGTGCTAGTCGCAGCCATTCACCTCGCCCATCTTTTGACTCTCTCTCTCCACTCCATGCTCTTATAAACACACATGCACACATAGCATGAAGAATGGATGCGGGGAGAAATGTCAGGCGTGCTGGCGAACCAGGGAGGGATAGAGAATAAAGAAGGAGCCAGAGATGCAGATGAGAGAGGGACTTAAGGGGGATGGAGCGAATCATGGCTATCATAATGATGTCACTGGTTAATGGGGTGTTAGTTTAGTGTTATAAGCCTCCAAATGGCTTCTAGTATCTCTTGGGTGACATGTATAGCTTTTGAGCCACAAAATAAAAAAGTGTTTTTGCAACAAACCCTCTGATAGGGGCTAAGACTATGTTGGGAATGACATGCTAGCATACTACTGGGAAGTGTGTACATTACGGTTGTAAAGTTTGGAGTCAGTTTAATTTTTTTATATACTTTTATTCAGCAAGGATGTATTAATTTGATCAAAATTGACAGTAAAAAACATTTCAAATAATAATAATAAAAAAAAACTGTTTTTGAACTTTCTATTCACAAAAGTTTCTAAAAAAATATTAAGCAGCACAACTTTTTTTCAAAATTGATAATTATAAGAAATGTTTATTAAGCAGCAAATCAGCATATCAGAATAATTTTTAAGGATCATGTGACACTAAATACTGGAGTATTGGCTGCTGAAAATTCAGCTTTGCCATCACAGGAATAAGTTACATTTTAATATATATAAAAATAGAAAACAGTTATTGTAAATAAAATATAATATATCATATAAAATAATATTTCAGTAATATAAATAATATTATTTATTTTAATATAAGTAAAATAATATTTCACAATATTTTACTGTGTTTTTGATCAAATAAATGCAGCCTTGGTGAACATCTTTCAAAAACATTAAGAAGTCGTAGCAACTTACCAAACTTTTTAACCTTAGTGTAGTGTATGGTTAAGTACACACAGTACGTGATGTACATTTAAGTTTAAATAAATATGATAATTTTGCATTTTTAATCCAAGTTTGTACAAAAATGTAATTATTTGGGACTCTGATTAAATAATGAATCGAGGGTTATTTCTGGTTTGTCCATCATACAGGAAAAGGTCAAGTCTAGTGCAATTCATTATGGGATACAGCACTCCATGTAGTGTGATCTGTGTTACACTAATCATTTTGGTAAATTAATTTGGGTCATTCAGGTACTGACTGCATAGATGCAGAAAATTAGCATACCACTCACAGTATGCATACTACATACTGCAGCAGATATAGTATAATATATACAGCGGGTATAGAAAAGATTCACCCCCCTTTAAAATAATTACATTTTGTTGCTTTACAGCCTGAAATGAAGACAGACACAGTTTTTGTTTTATCCAGCTGTATTTACTCAGTGCAGCTTATAACATCCCACTGTTAAATACAGGGCTTTTGACTTTTTCTCTCACCAGACACTGTGGCTAGTGGTTTTCCAAAGTTACTAGCCACTCAACATTTTCACTGGCCACAATTTTGTTGTTGGGAAATTATGTTTTATTTGATTAAACTTGACTAGTGTGCTAAAATTTACTTGAAAATCAAGACCACATGAAATAACACTATAGGTCATTAGCAAATATTTAGCTCTGATAAAGTTGTGTGTAAAGCAATTACATAAAACATGCAATCTATTACCATCATAAAAAGAGTACCTTTATTTCGTTTTTCACAGTCAGCACAGTACATGATTCTCTTTGATGAATGTCTTTTCTTTTTTTCTTAGTTTCCATACATTCACAGGGTATCTGCAGGATTTTTTTATCACATTTAAGGCTTAAGACCTTTTTTTAAGAGATGCACAAAAAAAATAAAAATAAATAAATAAAACTGTATGAGCGGGGTTGCGCAATGTCTATGGTAACATATTAAACCTTAAAATGACATGATTTACAAATCAGATACAGGTTTTCACACAACAAAAAGTTTTAGAAAATGATAAACTTCACATTTCAGCCTTTAAACATTTTAAGAAAAGGGCTGAGTCAAAAGTATCAACTATTATATTAATTTAAAACATATAGGCCAACATTTTTGTACTGTCTTAATTGTTTCGATTTTTAGAAGGCATATTAGGGCATATTAGCTATCTACTGGTTCACATTTACAACTGCTTGCTTGCTGTGTAAAACTATGGATTGATTTTCACATTGGTCTGAACTCATTCTATGCCAGTAGGTGGTGCTTTTGGAACCACAGAAATAAAGTTTCCCCGGTAACAGCTGTACACAAAGCAGAGCTGCACTTTTTTATCAGGCATTTTACAGTCCATGGGCATCGCAGGCAAAATGAAATGAAAATGTCATCGAAACTTTTGTTAAGACAGTCGGTTCAGAGATACATTGATATAAAAACACAGGCGCCACCTGTTTTGACTGAAACTGCAGCGCTCATATTTATTCAGTGAAATCATAGCCTTTTGAAGTTTAATCAAGCCATAGGCTCCTGTGATTCTTGTCTTTCCGTCCCCAAATTTAAGAACTCTTGAAATTATAATAAAGGCTTTTCTTGTACCATTTAAGGCATTTAAGACTTTTTATGCCCTTAAATTTGATACTACAAAATTTAAGACTTTTAAAGGACCTGCAGAAACCCTTCAACCCGCCAAAGTGGCAAGTGGGAGTGACTGTGTTATACACGGCACTACTGAAATCTACCCGCATTTGGCAGGTTGGCGGGTGTTATTGTCAAGCCCTGAATATATAGCCCATCAAACAAACAGGTGCCAGTGATAAATATGCTTCTGTCAAAGACACAAATGTCCACACATGTAAAGAACAGGCTGTGTTAGAAACCTCAAACAGGTATAAACATATTGCATACAAATATGAGGATTGTGTGGGCGGCAGAAACATGAGGGAGGTCAGTGACAAGAATTCGGCAGCGCAACTTTCTCACAGGCTATATTACCACACAATACCTTCTTAGTGTAATAGAAACGATCAGTCCACAACATTCTCATTACAATATTATAAAAAAAAGTCTCAAAGTTAAAATTACGTACACCCACACACAAATGCTCACACATGCAAGCAGGCCACTGCATTAAACCATTTAGCGCAGGTTCTTGAAGCCGAAATTGTGTGGGCTCATATTCAAGGATGTTCGGTACTCAGTGAGTGAACTTTCTAACACTTAAGCTAAGTTTCACATTACAAGTAGGCTACTATACATCTTGCTTATTTAACGGCAGAGTTATTCAAGGCCAGCGTGAGAAATAACGATCATTCAAACTCTCCACTCAAGTGAATACACTCTTAAAAAAAAAAGGTGCTTCACGATGCCATAGAAGAACCTTTTTGTCTAAATGGTTCCATAAAGAACCTTTAATATCTGAAGAACCTTTCTGTTTCACACAAGGTTCTTTGTGGTGAAAAAAGGTTCTTCAGATTACAAAAAGGTAAGAAATAGATGGTTCTTTAAAGAACCTTTGACTGAATGGTTCTTTGTGGAACCAAAAATGGTTCTTCTATGGCATCGCTGTGAAGAACCTTTTGAAGCACCTTTATTTTTAAGAGTGTATGTTACCCTCTGACCCATGCTTTTACTGCCTCTGATTAAGTTAGGCGGTAATAGAAGAGCCCCACCAGGACACTTACACTAGCTGTAATGCTATAGGCTATGTATGACTGCCAGTTTTAGTCAAGGAGCATTCCATGAGATCTAATTATGCTTCTACCACACTGGATTTTCTGCTTGAGGTAGAGACATGTAATCACATAGTAAGCAGCTTAGATTAGAGCTTGAGGTCTCCTTTGTGTGGGTGATTGCCTTCAGATATCTCAACAGTCAAAACAGAATAACTAAACTTATGTCTTTCATTGGTATGCCCAAGGAGTTCGCCTCAAACCTGTTTAGATTGCATATATGACAAAATTGCATAAACATTTTGGCCAAGTATTTGTTCTCTCTGTCTGTCCTTAAAGGAACAGTTTCCTCCAAAATGAAAATTCTGTCATCCGATATTCACTCTCACGCCGTTCCAAACCTGTATGACACATAAGTAATATTTCGAAAAACGTGCTAGACGCACAATCAGTTACAATGAATTGAGACCGAAGCTTTCAGGTTTAAAAAATGACACAAAAGCACCATAAACATATCATAAAAGTGGCTCATATGATGCTTCTGAAACCAAGATTTGAATCATTAGTCACTAACAATCTTCACTTTAAGTGAAGTTAACCACTGCAACCAAATCACTGAACAAGTGAGAAGAACTTACGAACTGGATCTGTTCACTTTTCAAATGAATCATTCAGATTTGTTTTGGGAACCAAATCAATCAATTCATTAGAAAAATTCCAACTTAAACGAATGATTCATTCACAAATTTAGGCACTGTTACTTATTTCATAAACTCTTATGTGATTTAGTCACATGGATGACTTTTTTTGATGGTTTATGGTGCTTTTGCAACCTTGAAAGCTTCAGTTCCTGTTCACTGTAACTGCATGGAAAAGACCATGGAAAAAAGTTTTCCTTTAGTGCTCTGTAAAAAAAAAGGTTACACAAGGCTGAATAAATGATGACAGAATTTTAATTTCTGGTTGAAATATTCCTATAATCTATTAGTCTGTGCTCTTCGAAACATGACCTGTTCCTGCTTCTCTATCTTTACTCTCAACAACAAATTTACTTTATTTATATGCTGAAAAACAAGAAGGTTAGCATGATGTTGCAAACATGTCCAAGCTTTACGTTGCAAAACATCCCTTTCTATTTCTTTTCTCAGAGTACCATTGTCAGGCGGAAGCAGCCATTAGCGGCATTAGTGCACATACCCCTTTGCAGTTCGTTCTGTAAATCATCCATGCGACGACAAAGCCCCAGCTATAAATAATAGGACACTGAGAATGTGAATACTGGATCTGGCCAGGTGCACTGAGCTTCCCTATCTCCCCTCGGAGCTAATGGACCAATATGGGAGAATGGAAATTGATTCGAGCTAGTCAGTAAATTAAGAATTCACCGCTTACATTTTGTGTGTGTGTGTTGGGGGGATGTGTTGTTTATTGGAATTCGAATTACGTAGGTAATTGGGGATGTAGAAAATGTAAACAAGAATAAATGCTGCTTTGCTTTTATTCATGTCAATGAAGCCCACTATTGTCCTTTGGTGATATGCCTCTCAAGACAATGGGCAGAGAAAGTGACAAATGTGTGATAGAGGAAATTAGACACTATAGGACAGATTCCAGGGAGAATTAAAAAAGCTTTAAAAACTTAAAACTTTAAATTTTTCATTTGTTAAGACACTTGTGGTTAATAGTATTATCAAAATACATTTTATTATGCTGAAAATTCATATCATTAAAATCGACTAAGGGTGCTTTCACACCTGTAGATCGATTGTTTTTTTCCCAAACAGGGATTAAAATTATTACAATGTTGCTTTTTATTCTTGGTGCGGTTCGCTTTCACACGGCAAAGTTTCTAAATGGACCAAATTTGTTAATACAAGTCACGCGCAATAAAACGGCATTAGAAAATGAAAAAGTGCGCTTTGATTTTGAATGGCAAAGACGTGCTCACCCACAGATATTCACAGGTTCATTTTGAAGTATTAGCAAAACAACAAAGCTAATGCTTTTCACAAGTATTTCACGCAAATACTTTCTCACTACAACCGAACCGCTCCAGAGTTAATTTTCAATCGAGCCGAGAACACCTCGTTCAGGCGATCTCGGACCGATTGTTTTGGCGCGGATCCGAGCGCGATTGCCATGTTCACATATGCTCAAACGAACCAAGCTAAGGGGGGAAACGCGCCAGGTTCCGAAACAACGGGCCAGGTGTGAAAGCACCCTAAATAGTAAAATGTGCGGTTAAGAACATTAATGCATGTTATATAATTACACCTATGAGATCCAAAAGTGTCTTGATTAATTCTGTAAGAAATAAGCACAAATTTTGATAGCTAAAAATGGGTCAGGCTACACTCTTTCTGAGTGAAATGTGCTCAGATGTGAATTTCAAGGATTGGGTTTCAACATTTTCAAACAACATGCAAATGCATGGATGTAATTCAAGGTTTTCTGTGTTACATCATGTCCTTGGTACTACAAGACTTCTTATACATTATGGAAACTGTTCAAAAATGCATAAAGGATAGGTTTTTTGACATGGAATGTAAGCCTCAAAATTCTGAATTCTCTATGTAAAGTGAAATCCAGAGACCTGATAAGAAGCCATATTTCCTATAATTATTTTAGTACAGAATAATCTCCTTTGGCATAGTGTGGATTTTGCCTAGTATTGGCTGCAGCAGGTAATCTTTTATTGCCTGAAAATAGCCAACAAGCATAACATGTCAGCGCCACACTCCCACAGACACAGGACTATAAAGCCAAATATTTAAGGCTAGAGGTGAGAAAGGTTATCAGAACTCTCCTCAAATGGATTCCATGCTTTTCACAGGTTTTCTAATCTTTCCATATGGGTGGTTTAAAGTGATGCCCATGTGTCTGTCTGTGTGAGCATCAGTGGAAAGAGATTGTAGTAATCCATGGGTGTAATCTGAGGTACAAGTGGCTGTGAGGGAGTTTATGAGGACTGTCCACAGAATGCTAAGGCCAGACTGGAGTCTGAATGACAGCTAACACAAACTTAAGCTTGTAGAACCCCAGAGGAGCTCAAGCATGGACAACACCTCTCAAAGTAACGCAGAGGCGGTGCGTTTTTGTGCAGGTTTCTATAAAAACTCTTTATGAGAACACATCCTCTTCAACATTTGGAGTACCTGCTGCCATACCTGCTATGTTAGAGTCTTCCAATATAGTCCTTACACCGAGTCTTACACTGCTCTCTAAAATATTTTTGGAGTTCCAAACTCCAAACAATTAGCTACTGACTATCATTAAAAATGCCCTTAATTGTGCACTTAAAACCTTTCATATATTACTAGAAGCTAAAGTGTCCACAGTTAAAGCAAGAAAACAGAAATACTGTTGTTAAATAGGTTAGCTAACTAATCTAAAGAAAAACTAATATTTGTAAAAAATAAAAAAAATAAAAATAAAAAATAGAAATATCTGTCAGTCTGTCTATCTATCTATCAATGGCCAATAAACCTTCAAACTTTAAGGCTTCTTAAACTTTTTTTCAGTTTTAAATTCAGTTTATTTTTCTTAAAGTTAAAAAACCCCAGCTATATTGATTTCTTTAAATTTTCGATCCCACTTTATATTAAATGGGCCTAATACCTGTGTACTTACATAGTAACTAGATGTGTACGTAGTATCCAAATTTTCATTCAAATTAATTTAAAATTGAATTGAAATTTAAAAGACGTTCTTGGTTGACGCCGAATGCAGGGTCCATCAGGACCCCAACAGTACATTATGCCTTACATCTGAGCCAGATCTAACCTAGCAGTGAACCCAGTAGATATGATACAAAAGATTTCGCCTTAACCTCATTTCTCATCTCATGCTGAAGAAACTTAAGGAGAGGCTTTGTAGAAGTATTAGATGGATGAGAGATGTTGATACACTGTGCCAATCTACCTCCGAGCCCCCTCCTCATCAACCCTTGACTCAGAGAGGGAGCACAAGTCCTCTTCTTACCTTAGAAGGGCTCTCAGCAGCAGACGCAGAAGAGCTGTCTGAAAGAAGGCTCTTGAAAATGTTCACCTGTGATACTGCTTTTTAACCTCTTAGGTTTCTCTGCGGTTCAAGAGACGTGGCGAGGAAAGCTCTGTCTTTCAGAAGTGCGAGGCCTGAGTAAAAGCTTCCACGAGGAGACTTGAGAGGCTTGTTCTTTTATGTCTCAAAGGGACACAGTGTAACTTCAGTTGTGGAACTGTCAGTTCTGAAAGACACAGCTTGCCAAGCTCTTGAGTTTTTTTATTCATGGCTGAATGTTATATTTGTTTTACTAATAACCAAGCAGTATGTGTCAAAATATTCCATATGATCGTCAAGTAAAAGCGATGGAGATGTCAAAGCAGGCAGAAGACATTAAGGTCTTGTGTGTTTAATCAAAATAAACCCAGCAAATCTTCCAGGCTCTTTATAACAAGTAAGCTGTGAACAGAAACTGTTACTGACCCTGACGAGAACTTGAGGGAAGGGTCCTCTGGAGTTTTCAGGCACATTGATTGGCGGAATGACCCAGTCTCTCTTCTGTCGCCGCAGCCCATTGGATGAGCCACGCTGGTGTTGTCGTGGAAATGTAATGAGCCTGGGATTTTGATAGTGGTTGTGGGAGGATCCGCCATAAACACCATCCCCAGCAAACTGTGGAAAGCAGATACGTACACTCCATATGAAGCAGATCTTGATATTCACACACAAAGACAGTTTATTAAAAAGAAACTATAAAGAATAAGAATATATATATTTGTATATATTAGGTTTATATTAGGTTTTTCCTCGATTAAATTAGAGTACTCTATTATAGCATGTTGTGTGTAGAGAGAAGAACTGGTCTAAAGTTCACTTTAGTGATGAGAGCAAGTTTAATTTATTTGGGTTTGATGGGAAACATTTTGTTTGGCGTCAAACTGAGGAAAGACTGAACCCCAAGTGCGTAAAGAAGTCAGTAAAAGGTGGAGGAGGAAGTGTCATGGTTTGGGGGATGTTTTCTGCAGCAGGAGTTGGGCCTCTTATACAGCTACATGACAGGGTGAATGTTTATCAGAACCTCCTTCAGCAACATGCAGTTCCTTCCCTGCAAGCATCTCCCAAACAGCCTGCAATTTTAATGCAAGACAGTGCCCCCGTTACACTGCAAAACGGGTAAAGCAGTTCCTTGAAGCTAAGAACATTGAAATAATGAAATGGCCGGGCCAGAGACCTGATCTAAACCCGATTGAAAATCTCTGGAAAATCCTTGGCAACAAAGTTATGGCTAAGAAACCCACTAGTTACCGAAATATGGAAGAGAGTTAATTTTAATTTAAAAAGTTTAATATTTTAATATGTGCTTTGTCATTTTTATTTGTTTTTTATATATTTCTATTTAGCTTTATTTGTATTTCAGTTTTAGTTTTATTAATTTTAGTACTTTAATTTTTTTATCTAATATGTATATTTTGTTTTATTTCAGCTTTATTTCAATTAACAAAAATAATTTTTAAAAGTTTAAATTAACAACAACAACAACAACAACAACAATAACACTGGTTTGGGTAAATTGGATTTGAGTTAATTAAACTGCTACTTAAATATAAATAGACTAAAATTAATGAATGAAATGAAAAAATATTGAATTTAAATACTATGACAAAACAAAAAGAAAAAAAAGAAAAAAAAATGAACACTGCTCAAACAGAAAGGGGAAAAACTTGGAAACAGAGTTTAATGAATCACAATTGAGAACTCTTTTAAGTCTCCCGAGTTATAAGAGAAATTAACAATGTACATTGGACAGTTTGAAGAGACAAACACACCTTTAATTGGAGAACATACCTGTCCAATTACTACTAATCACTCATTATTTGTGAGGTAATGATACAAAACAGTTGTGGAGCAGTACGTGCACACCTGAGCCCTGCGCTAGGATTGTAAACATAGCTGTGGGGTTTCTCCTAAAACGACCAATCAAAATGACAAATCACGTCAAGGCCTCTGTAAACCAGCCCCTATAACACAGCAATACCACAGTGACGCATACCATGACATTTCCTCATGGGTGCCCAATGAAAAAGATTGATGAAATACCACATCAATAATTTAGACAAGAAAAACTAGAGCTGCCGCTGACCCTCACTTGATTCATCCAAAGGCCAAGGAAAAGGACTGATGCAACCAATCAAACAGCCACCGTTTTTCACAGCGGCTGACTGTGTGTGAGTGTGTGGGGAAGGGGACTGTCCTGCGGTTCATTTAGTGTCTTTAGTGCTCATCTCTGAATTGTCAGCTTTTCATGTAATCCTGTGTTGCTGTTTCTTCCCATGACACCTCAACGTCTGTGGCACTGCATTTTCTAGCCGAGATGCTTTCGCCAAATCCCAGTCTTCTTTCTCTCTCTCTCTCGGTCTGTCTGGCGTCCCTCGGCGGGGGTTGCTAACTCAAGCATGTCTCACAAACACGGTTTGTCGGCAGAAGAGCTCGAACAGATGTGAGGCAAATCTGAGCAAACATATTGTATTTTTTCCCTCTTTTGTTTTAATTTTTCACAGCTGCAGGGGCACTGGCTGCAGGGGCTTGGAAAATGGAGGGATTGCAGCGGAGGGAGGGAGCTCTGAATGAGTGAGGAGGGCAGCTGTGAGGTGCTGATAAAATCACTTCTGCCTTAGCTCTGCTCATCCACAAAGCTCACAGGTACCCGCTGCAGCAACAGAGAGAGGCTGCAACGAGACCTTTCGGGGGGCGGCAGGTGGAATTACTGTGCATAAGAGGGTGAAATAGAGAAAGAAGAGGTTGGAGAATGGAAAAGAGATCAAGGTGAAATCAAGTTGAGCAGTGAAGGCTAAATAATCCTCCTAGAGAAAAGAACAATTTTAAGAAGGCATTCGAAGCTCCTGTGTCTAAACAGCCAACTCGGCATGTGGTTATGCCATCTTAAAAATTGGCATCGATGGTTCCATGAAGTAAGTAATAATTGATGACGGGCCATTGAATTATTGAAAAATAATGACCACCCGAGGTGGTAATTCAATTCAATTCAATTCAAGTTTATTTGTACAGCGCTTTTCACAATACAAATCATTGCAAATCAACTTTACATCAAATTAAGTTTCTACAATATTTAGTGGTAGCTTATGTGGGCACGATGTGAAAGAGGGGTTTTTGTCCTTTAAACACTCTTATGTATTTTGGTCACACTTTAGTTTGGGGACCAATTCTCACTATTAACTAACCATTAACTATGAGTTTTGCCTCAATAAACTCCTAATTTGCTGCTTATTAATGCTTAGTAAGTTAGTTTAGGTATGGCATAGGATTAAAAATTCTAGAATATGGTCATGCAGAATTAAGCATTAATATGTGCTTTATAAGTACTAATAAACAGTAATATGCATGTTGCTAGTTGTAATAAGCAAGCAACTAGTTAATAGTGAGAATTAGTCCCTAAACTAAAGTGTTACCACTAATTTCTTACGGATATCATCCCAAGTCTCCATTGGTAATTCCAAAACATAATTTTAGAGCGAGTAATAGAGGCTTGAGACATAAATATGCAGACTAATGCAGTTCTGTCATGACAACTCTTGGAGAGTTATATGGTAATATTCATGGCAATGATAATGTGTTTGGTCTTGGCGGAATAGATCTGCAACGCTGCTGCTGCGGCAGATCAAGTACTGAGACTTACTACTGCCAATACATCCACATATATGATGCTGTGAGCATGTAAGAAATACTGTTGCTGCACATATAACATAAAATAACCCCCATATATAGCATACATGAAATCACCCTGTAGCAGATCGTCTCAGGTTACTTATGTAACCATGGTTCCCTGAGTAGGGAACGAGACACTGCATCCTCTAGGGGTCGCTATGGGGAACGCCTCGTCGTGACCCGTGTCTGAAGCATACATTGAAAAAACACCAACTCGTTGGACGGCGACAGCCATGATGTCACTACCGGTGCAACTATAGTATAAATAGGCGCCGGGAGAACACGTCATTCACTTCTTCTTCTGAAGCTTGCGTCCGAAGCATGGAAAGAAACCTAGAGGACGCAGTGTCTCATTCCCCTCAGGGAACCATGGTTACATAGCTCTTACTTTTTCCTTGGAAATGCATGCTTCAAACAGAACAGTCAATGAAGACGAAGAAGAGAATGATGTGTGCTCCCGGCGCCTATTTATACTATAGTCGCACCGGTAGTGACGTCATGGCTGTCGCCGGCCAACGAGTTGGTGTTTTTTCAATGTATGCTTCAGACACGGGTCACGACGAGGCGTTCCCCATAGCGACCCCTAGAGGACGCAGTTCGAAGTTCCCATGAAAGGGAACTATACAGGTGGAGCTTGGGAAGGTGGAGGGTTTCTGAACTGCGCTGCAACTGCTACAGCAAGCACTAGCCGAGTATTTGAATGTTGAGCAGCAAGTTCTTTGGCAACTGATGTGAAAAAAAAAACAATCAGCTGCACCATGTGAGCAATGATGTGATTATATCAGATTGAGTTATCAGCCAGCGCCATCTAGAGTTTCATGACAGAACTTTGTATTTCTTAGAGAGAGAGAGAGAGAGAGAGAGAGATTAAGCGTGTGTAAATTACCTGAGTCTGTGTGTTACTAACTTCGAAACTGTAAGTTTAACTTCTTCAAACAACTGTGCCGTTACAACTTTGCTACTGAGAAATGCCATATAGCTTTTCATTTGCAAACTACTTTATTGAAAAAGTCAATGGCAGGGCAGAGCTGACAACAAATTTCTGTGCATGTATGTTTGCGTGCGAGTGTGTGTCTGTACATTATCTGTGTGCATGCAGAGAGCTGGAGAAAGAAAGAGTTTTATTATCCATAGGTTTATTATCCCTAGGGTAATTTTGTTGAAATAAACATGGAAGTTGTAATTTTTAAGCATGATAGTCATGTTAGTCATATTTGTTTGCTTGGTCAGTGTGTTTTGCGGCTAATGCGGTCGACAGACCTGGAACTATATGTAGCTATGCGTTTATTGGAAAATAACTGCATACCTTAGAACATTCAATGACTGATCAGAATCAAGTATTCAACATCCCCCTGGTATAAGAACCTTTGACATTCATGGAACCTTTGTATTGAACAAAAGTTTCTTTAGATTATTAAAATGTTCTTTACAGTAAGAAAATAGTTTTTTTAAAGAACTGTTCACTGAAAGTTTTTTTGGGGAACACATAATGGTTCTTATGGCACCACTTTTATATTTAAGAGTGTGCCCAGTCAGCAACGTCACCTTCGGGAGGATTCTTTCAGATACAGTGTGACCAGTCAAATGTGTTTGAACACAGACAAAAGC
Source organism: Sinocyclocheilus rhinocerous (assembly GCF_001515625.1). NCBI lineage: Eukaryota > Metazoa > Chordata > Actinopteri > Cypriniformes > Cyprinidae > Sinocyclocheilus > Sinocyclocheilus rhinocerous. Next base: position 1,642,172 of record NW_015629561.1, read on the forward strand.
TTTATCTCTCCCATCACAGATTTGTTCATTAGTGCAGGGTATTCATCTTCTCGATCTGTCTCTTACTCCATCTCATCATTGTTTTTTGCCAGCTGACAAACAGGACATTGGGAGCTGTGATAAAGACCTTGATTTATCAATCAGCTCTCATTGGCGCTGCAGAAGCATTCCTCCGAATGTGTAGCCAACAGCACGGGAAGATCCAGGCTGGCGGCGCCAATGAATGGCACAGACTTACAACAGCATGCCTAATGAAAAGGTTTATTCCTTCGGTAGGGCAACAAGCACTGCACCCATTACAACAGACAGTGAGGAAAGAATAAACTGGAACAAGCATGTTGTGTTGTGGGAAGGCGCACGGCAGATGTAAGGAATGTGCTGCTACATATACAGGTGCATATCAATAAATTAGAATGTCGTGGAAAAGTTCATTTATTTCAGTAATTCAACTCAAATTGTGAAACTCGTGTATTAAATAAATTCAATGCACACAGACTGAAGTAGTTTAAGTCTGTGTGTGTGTGTGTGGGCGCATTCGGGAGTCAGCGTGTGTGAAATGGCTGCCTGGATTGCCCTGAGCTCCTGTAGCTCCAGATAAACCAGCCCTGCCAGCTGGCTCCCCATCCCTCCCCGCTGAGAAGAAACCCGTTTGGGCATCAGTCAGCCTGCAGCTCTGCAGCAGACATCTGGAGGTTATTGTTCTATAGGGCCGCATTGCACTGCTTGCAACCCTGTCTGGAGTTTTCCATTGCATGCCAGTGTGCAAATTCCCCACTAGGCAGCACTCATTTGCTACTTTCATAATTTGTCTTCGCACCAGACCTCACCGTCGGGAGAAAAAGGTAAATTAACTTGTTTTTTTACTAAAGTTCCATTATTAAAAAGTGAGAAGAAACAGTTTATAATAAGTACTGCAAAAATGCTCCACTAATCGTGTCAGGTGACTTAAGCTAGGTGGCATTAGGGTTTTATTTATAACAAACATACCACTACTGAATCTACAGGATGAAACCAAGTGTGCCGCACACATCCTGAAAAGTGAATCCAAAACATTTAATTCGCCACCTGGTGGCTGGCTGCAGTATAGGTCATAAACCCTGCCCTCTCCATGTAAAAGAAATGGGATGCGAGCCAAATTAAATAATCAAATCACACTTCAAATACATTTTTACCAAACATGGTTTCCATCATTTTAGGTAGTTCTTATCACACTGATGTATGTTCAAGTGTTCATTTTTCTAATAAGTTTGGTTTTAATTAGTTTTTTGATGCTATAAAAACGGGGTGTGGTGTCATGTTTGTGAGCTTGCGATTGGGTCTGCGGGAGTTTGGGCGGGACTTCGATACCGCAGCTCCACCTCACGATCACTGCTGTGCAGACTTGGGCTCACTTTTCTATAGTGGAAGGAAGAAATGCGTCGTCCATCTTTATTTTTATTTTATTTTTTTACAGTCTATGGATGAAACACATACAGCATGACCAGCAGTAGTCAAATTCCTAAACAAATTGGTCTTATGGGGAGGTTATATTATATGAACCAAACAATTACATTATGATGGAACGTCAATACGGAACACTTTTGAGCCAGTACCAATTCAAAAACAGAGTGTGAACAGTGTAGTCTGACTCCCAAACAAATTAGTCTTATAAACATATAACACAATAAATTAACTCTAATTCCTGAATGTTTGAGCCGGTTCCTTTTAGTTAATCAAAAACAAAAATTGTGATGTGTGAACTCCAATTGTAATTTTAATATGATTACTGAACAAATGACTCTTTTGAATTGGTACTTTTTTTAGCGAATCAAAAATACACAGCGTGTCCAGTGTTGCCAGATTTCTGAACAAACAACTCTTTTGTTTTTGATTCACTTGAAGCCAAAGAAATGGCTCATACAGTGCAGCAAGTGTAATATCTGACTCGTACTGAATTTTTTTAAAAACAAAAAGCATACTGCATATGTTGTACTTAAAGCTTGTAAGACTTAAAATCAGTTTAGTTTCTGACTCTTTGTTCATATGACTTTATAGAGTTGAGAGGAAAACAGAACTAATGGCTGCTGAACATAATTCCCAGCACACATGAATTCCAACTTCAGCTTAGGGGCAGATGAGGCTCATATTGAGCTAAATGCCAGCCAAAGAACAGTCCTGGATATTTTTAGACCTGAACCATCCAAAAGCATAGAAACTTTGCTCAATAAAACATGTTGGGGGACAAAGAAACTGCACTGGCTGGAACTTGTCACCCCAGAAGGAGATACAACGGAATATACTAGAATGAAAGTTGCATATAGATCAAACCAATAAAAGACACACCATCTAGGCAAATACCATGCAAGTTTATAATGAACTACATGTAACCTACTGACATTTACGCTCAGCAGAGGCACAAAGAATTGCACTGAGGGATGTCTTTGTTGATACACATTTGATAATACCAAGCTTCCATATCGCTGTCTTTCAAAGTATCTCGTAACAAAAGACTTGCTTACTTCGTAAATGAGACGCCTTATTTTTAATTACTTTTATGGCAAACGAGTCATGGTGCTGTATCTGTGTGTGTTTGCATTCTGCATGTGAGTGTGTTCTTTTAAGATGATGCTGATCTTAAGGGCTAATTTCTATGCTAATTTCGCTAAGCTTAACCTCTAAATATATCGTCTTTCAAGTCAAGAGGCCAAAAATATATTAAATAAATGTATAGAAAAGTAAAAAATGAATCTATATTGTCTTATGGGAGGTCAAACTTTCTGCCAGCACAAGTAATTTGATGTAACATGCATGTAACCCCTTACCAAAAGGGTACTATGATGTTAATACTATGGTATTATTATTATTATTATTATATAGATACAGTATATAAAAATGTGTATATACAAAATAATAATCAATTATTATTATTATTATTGGACATAATTAACTAAATTAATAATTTGATTAATAATTAAAAACAATAATATAAAAACAATCCATTTTTTTATTCTGCTTGGCCATGATAAAATATATAATATTAATTATATTAAGTAAACTGTCGTAGACTGGACAGTGTGTGATTCAGTGTGTGATTCAGATAATGTGATTCTTATATGTCTAACACTTATATGCAATATACTTTTAGCAATTCAGTTAAAGAGTCCTGGAAAAACCTTATGCTACCTAATTAATATTCATTAGCCAAACTGATAAGATTCATAATATGTCCCCTTACTTTGTCAGATAGTTCCTATGACCTGCTGTTTGGTACTTCATTGAGTCACTTGAGGAGAAATAGTTAATGAAAATCACATCTGTCAGGAATTAGAGACAAGACAGATGAAAATCAGGCACGTAAACAGATGAAAACACATCTTAATGCTGAAATACTCTGAGAGCTAAACTACTTCATTTTTATTTAGATAATTTTTTCATTAATTATTTATAGTCTCAACTAGGTCAGAGAGTTGCAAAGAGTCACATCTCCCAGAACACCCATGTATCTTCTTGCTTCGTGTGTGTGCGCACACTTGTGCGTTTGTCCTTCAGTAACCTGCCGTAACCGGCAAGGAGACATTTCTCTAAATGGTCGTGCAGAAGGAGAGGACATGTGTGGGGTTAGGGACACGGGGATAGGGCTCGCCAGACCAGACTCCTGGATCCCTAGAGGACCTGCATTCCTGCCTCTCTGCTTGGCATTTCATCTCTTAAGTAGTTCAGGCTAAATTATTTGCATAAAACAGACAACTGACACAATCAGATATTCAGGAATAAATATTTGACATAAATTACACATAATTTGTCCTTGCCTGGTTATTATGAGGTGATGGCGGGTGTCCGGCGAGGGCCAGTTTAACAGTGGTCTCCCAGATATACTTGCCCACGCTGTCTCTGGCCGTCACCATGAACTGGATCGGTTCAGTTAGAGTTGTCACATCTTGCTCTGCATAAAGAGAGCCATCCGGCCCAACACTGAACTTTGGGTCACTGCTCTCAAAAGAAACCTCCTCTTTTTGCTGACAGGTTTTGAACTTCACTGCAAGGAAAGAAAGAAAGACATTAAATAACAATGCTCACAGACGCAAAAACTGTTCAAAGCAATCTTGTTTTTGGCCAACATGTTTCATTGCTCTTGCCCACACATTTGTCACTGTCTATCTCCCCTACTACGCTAGACTGCTTATTAAATAAAACGCTGTGGTTATATACAGTATAAACATATTGTAGCTATTACAGTTAAGGTGGACAAGGCATTATTGATTCAATACTTCATTCAGCCACATACAGACCAATAAATAAATAAATGAAATGAGTTATATAGGTAATAAATGATGCGGTTGCGGCTAAATTCAATAATATAAGCAATGAACTCAGTAACGTAACAGGAAACATAAGTTACCAAGATACCATACCATACTTAAATCTGATAATGTTAACAGTATATAGAAAAAGGCTAATTTGAGATTCTCTTAATAACACACTGTTCTGACAGAAGCAGTGTTAAAATTCAGCTTTTCTTAAAACAAGTGAAGACAGCAAACAGAATGAGTGAGTCATATGCTTTCTCCTGCTATGGTTGTTTGGAAAGGGTTCTGGTCAACAACAGCAGATGGTCCGTTCAGTTACACCTGAGGGAAAGTTCCACAAATTCAGCTCTACTTAAAGTGAGCGAGTGAGCAAGTGAGAGAGAGAGAGTGCCATGTGCCATGTCTAGATTAATCACAGTTTAAATTTTAGAGCTCTATTTCACATTTACCAGAAGTTCACTCATAGAACTTGAGTGGACCGTTTATGCTCCAAGTATGGGAGACCGGGACTAGTTTTCACAATTTGTACTCCAATACATATTTCTACGGTTAAAGGACTGGTTCACCAAAAAAAATAAAAAATAAAAAATTACTCACCCTCAGGCAATCCAAGATGTAGATGAGTTTGTTTCTCGATTGGAACAGATTTTGAAAACTTTTGCATTACATCAGTTGCTCACCAATGGATCCTCTGCAGTGAATGGGTGCCGTCAGAATGAGAGTCAAAACTGCTGATAAAAACACCACAATAATCCACACCACTCCAGTCCATCAATTAACACCAGCTAATGTTTTTATTAGGTGTTTGGACTCTCATTCTGACGGCACCCATTCACTGCATCTCATTTTTGGCCAACATGTTTCATTGCTCTTGCCCACACATTTGTCATTATCTATCTCCCCTACAATGCTAAGCTGCTTATTAAATAAATCATCATGGTTATATACAGTATAGGGTTGTGCCGATAGATGATAGTATTGTGTATCGACGATAGTCAGAGATTTCATCTGTGGCTGATGCCTTTGATGATAGCAAGACGATTATTATTATTATTATTATTATTATCAGGCTAGTATAATTATCTTATTAATATTAGGGCTTATTTGTTCCATCATATTTATTTTTCCGCTTTTTTACAGTGTTGCGCGTTATAAACAATCACACATGATTCTGTTGAGTTTATGAATGCAATGGACAATCAGAGTTTTGTTGTTCCGTGCGTGCACTCGCTGACTGAATTCTGCTCTCTTGTGAATTCTCTCATTATAAACAACAAAGTGCCGATGTACGTGCAATGTAAGTATAAGAGATTTATTCATCATTCAGCGTAGACAGCTTCACTGATTATAACGTTAGTGTTTCTTAAAGTGCATAAACTCACGCTAGACTGCAGTCAATGATTATGTTCTTTGATAATGTAAATTTTTTTTGCTCGTTTTCTGTAGCTGCTGTTTGAATAACCGAGGAAATGTAAGCATCATAATTATAATATTTTATGACATGACATCCATATACTGCTTGACTAAAAATATATAATGTGTAGTTAATAGATTGCACTAACATTAGGCTGCTTTTAGTCTTACCCTGGAGTTGGTTCAGGCTATGAATCTATTTAAGTAAATAATAAAATAAATTAGCATGATAATTTTGTGTATTGGCGATCTCACAGGCTGACGACAAGACGATATGACTATGGAGGATATCGCCCAACACTAATACAGTACAAACATATTGTAGTTATACTAGTATTACATTTTGTAGTATTACAGTTAAGGTGGACAAGGCATTCACTGCAGAGGATCAATTGACCCTTCACAAAGACCCGCCCCCAGCCATGGCGCTCTAATGCGTACATCATGTTCTCACGCAGTGAAAAACACATTGCGGAACAAAGAGGAACCCCAGTTCAGTTCAAGCGGCACGTGAACCAATTATCTCTTCCTCTTTACTAGTTACGGCACGAAATTAAAATAAATGAACATCAGAAGGTATCTTGTTTCAACCACGGAAAGATGTCAATACACAGCATTTTTCAGGAATTGCTTTGACTCACTAATATTGCAATTCAAAATCATATAAAGTTATAAACAGCATTTAAAACATACGTGACCCCAACAGTATAGGTAGAGTTTCTACAGCATAGTAAAAAATATTATACTTAAATTTGGGTTAACCGTCTGGTACGGAGTTGCCATATGGCAAGAATTAATTTCTACTCATTTCCTTGTTATTCTGAAAATAAAAAGCGCAATATATTGCACTATGGGAATTAAAAGGGCAGGCCTTAAGGTAAACAATAATGTGCTGTTTTTAAGTCACATGACTTTTGAATGTACGTCCAAAACTCTTTTTCCCACTGTCACCCTCTCACGGAAGACACCTGTTGAAGTGCTCCAGAAATTGCTCTATTAACCTCATTTCTAAACATCTCTTCTCAAGTGGGATTTTTTTTGCAGCATCTTTGTTAAGTAAATAAGATATTTTTATTCACACTTTAACTTTGTCTAACATAGTTTTACTGTAAATTGAGAAAATATCAATGTGTCCATATGGCAGCGCTGTACCACAGTAGATTTGCAGTAATGTATTTCCCCATTGGGATTGTTTTTATTGATAGTAGCATCAATAATATGATTGCAGTTATTTATTTATTTGAAGTGTTTATTGTAGTATAGTTGTATTTATGTATAAATAACCATATTTTACGGAGAGACCAATAGTGCAGATTTACCAAGTATATAAATCTATCAATTTCTAAAATAAATGTGCATTTAAATAGAATAGAACATCTTAATTTTATAGAAAAACTACTTTTTTTATTTGTATGATTTCATGTAATAAAAACCTATTTGAAAAAATATTTCAAATACCACTAGATATAGCACACAATTTTACAATTACAGAGACAGAGTCCTTGTGACAACTAGCCCCAGTCTCCTCTTGGCATAAGTGTAACTTCAGCTGCATATTGTTCTGACAGTGTTCAGAACCGTAGTCTTCGCAGACTTCCAGTACTAGTGTTTATTGTAGTATAGTTGTATTTATGTATAAATAACCATATTTTACGGAGAGACCAATAGTGCAGATTTACCAAGTATATAAATCTATCAATTTCTAAAATAAATGTGCATTTAAATAGAATAGAACATCTTAATTTTATAGAAAAACTACTTTTTTTATTTGTATGATTTCATGTAATAAAAACCTATTTGAAAAAATATTTCAAATACCACTAGATATAGCACACAATTTTACAATTACAGAGACAGAGTCCTTGTGACAACTAGCCCCAGTCTCCTCTTGGCATAAGTGTAACTTCAGCTGCATATTGTTCTGACAGTGTTCAGAACCGTAGTCTTCGCAGACTTCCAGTACTAGAGGGTCAAAGCATTCCAAATAGATTTGAGTGCCGCTTCTCTCATCTCTTTCTTCCCTCAGGACTGAAAAGAAAGAAAGATGGAACTAAAATCACTTCCTACTGATTTGATCTCTCTTCCACAATCCCACTGATAACAAGACAAATTGATTTCATGAATCACTGCGGGACCAAGTCACTGGATAAGAGTGCTGTGTGAAAATGTAAAAAAAAAAAAAAGTCTGCCATGAAATATCTTGCACGACAAGTTTTTTATCAAGCCATCTATCCAATTTACCACACGGTTTCTTGCCAAAAGATGCAACAGGCTAATAAAGCGTAGAATCCATTTCACCAATTGCGGCATGGCTTGCTCAATGCTCCAGTTTCATCTGGTGAATAATTGCAAATGGGAGGGGAAGAGGCCAATATGCAGTTTTCAGAATAAGCACCAAACCACTGACACATGAAAGCATGCTGCCCACTTTAACAAGTTCTGCTCAAAACGTAAAAACAAAGTGCATCATACTGGGATAATAATAAAGTTTTACTCTGTCAGTTCTCTTGAAGATGTCTAGAAGGTTTAAATCAAGAATCAGAGAGATTTTGCTATTTGGCAACTGTCACAAATGGTCTGAATACACTAATTGCAGCCTGTTGTTGATGGGAAAATTGTTAATTTTATTTTTTCCCCTTCCTTACTAAGCATCAAGAAAAACATTTGCCAGGAGGGGGAAAAAAACACACTCATGATAAAAACAGAGATGGATGTTTCTGTGAAGCAACAACGGCAGTCAATGTTTATGTAAATTAGGCTAATTTGCTTTAATGGAATGAGGTAATTATTGTCATTGAAGACTTTTTGTCACTCCACAACTGCCTCTGACATACAGAGGGTAAACCTGCGGATCAAGCAATAAAGGCTAAACCTTGAGTGTTTGCATAAGAAAAACACTGGATTCACAGGAGTTGCCCTGCATGATATTGTTTTATTATGGGATGGGATGTTGGCATGGGAATACAAGAATGGTCAGCCTCAAAGTGTGTTGTTCAAAAACAACAACCCCTAAGAAGATGCCAAACCAGAATTCTCTCTTACTCTCTCTGTCTTGGTGTTTCTTGTTTTCATAAATACAGACAGGGTTGTACAGACATGTGCCCACTAGTCTCAGCTTCACATGAAAAGCACATGAAAATAAAAGTCCATTTACTGATCTCCTCATGCATGCTAAACATAAAAACCGGCTAGCATCTGATTGTTTGACTATGCACCAATCTGCCTGATGAACTTCCTGATTACAGTTACGTGATGACCGTGTGATGACCATCATCTGACCACCAATTAGAACACAGTGCATTTACTAAACATTTTGTCCATATCAATAGGGCTTCTTTTAAAACCCCTGGAGGCTTTCATGTGTATTTTGTGGTAAAGCTCGTTGAGAGAAGAAGGTGCATAATAACAGTAGGAAGGGTTTATCGGGCACCGATATGTGAATGCTAGACAACTAGATTACAAACATGTTTACGTTGGTCTTTTTAAATGTGCATGTGGACAGCATGCAGATACAGATCACATTTTAATGGCAAGTGTTAATGATGAATGATTCAATGACTCACTCATGAAAACAAATTTTGTTTGTGTATGAATCAGCTATTTTGAAAAATCCCCACCGGTAACACACAGACTGACAGCCTGTTCATATTTGCCTTAACTTATACTGTGGTAAGTTTGATTAAATAAATAAGATCTTTTCTGTCCAAGTAGGATGTTCTTGGAATAGTAAAACAAGCTAAAATGCGGACTTGTGAAGTACAAAAATCCAGTACGATATTCAATTACAATTTCTCATTTAAGACAGAAGCTTTGACTGCAGCCCACATAAATAAAAACAACAACAAATATCAATAATCGATTGACGTTTCAGACGGTAGCTTTATTGAAACTGCAATTCAGATTTTTTTGGAATGTCAAGGTCTAATATGTAAGAGGATATGTGAGAGATATTGACCAAGAAACAAGAATAAGAGTAAGAAAAATAATAACTAGATGATCATGTCTGTGTGAGTGTGTGTGTGTGTATGCGGATCAGTATGTGACAGATAGTGGCTAGATAGATAGATAGATAGATAGACAGACAGACAGAATGATAGATAGGCAGGATGATAAACAGAATGAGGAATGCACAGAGGAAAGAAAAAAATATAGCCAGGAACAAATATGACGGTGGAGATTGAGTGGCTGTGAGGTGTGTCCTCTCCATGTGCAGGCCTATAGCACAGGTTAAGATAGTTCAGGAGAGCCGCAGCGTTTGATGTTCTCCGCAGGTTCCCCTGAAGGTCATTCAGTCCTGCACTCAGAAACAGAACAACATCACAAACTCAGGAGTTTTACAACATGCACTTTGCCTTACTGGGTGGTGTGTGGACACAAAGAGGTGTGCAGGGGTCATCTGGAGCTGAAGATGAAGCCTTCTCATGAATCAACTATAAGTGGAAAAACAACTCCTGCAATATGGATAGGATTTTGAGGGACGAGTGGAGTTCTGTGGTTTTTACTTGATGTCTGTAAGCTTTAGGTTCATCAATATGCTAGTGTACACTTAAACCTTGCCTTGCAAATTCACTTTTAATAGACAGACGCATTTAAAATTTACTCTTTCTCTCTTCTGGGGTGAAATTAATCAAAAATATTGATAGCGCATCTTATGGAATATGGAATAAGAAGATCCAAAGAGTACCACCTGCCTCCGACTAGTGTTTTAGCAGATATATCTTTAGCATCTATCTACTTTTTTGTTTTCCAAACTATGAATTTGACACTAAAGAAGTAGAGTTCATTCATTTTGAAGTATCTTGACTGCTTTTGTTCATGGTACAATCTATTAAGTGTGAATTTTCCAGGCTGTGATTTACACTAATGGCTATGACAATACTGTCAAGCGATAAGCTCTTCAAATGTCCTGTTCCTTTTTCAATTGGAAATATGCAAACACAATACAGGTTGGCTGTCAATAACAAATAACATTAAACCACATTGGGTTCTCTACCTCTCTCTCTCTCTTTTTTTTTAAACAATTAATACTTTTATTCAACAAAGATGCATTAAATTGACCAAAATGTTACGAAAGATTTTTATTTCAAACAAATGCTGTTCTTTTGAACATTTTATTCGTCAAAAGAACTCTGAAAAAAAAAATGTAGCAATGTTTCTAAAAAAAAATATTAAGCAGCACAACAGTTATATTAAATGTTTCTTGAGCACCAAATCAGCATTTTAGAATTACTTCTGAAGGATCATAGGTGACTTCTTTCAAAAACATCAAAAGACTTTTGACCAGTAGTGCAACTTCAGAATCATATGGACATTTTCCCCACAGAAAAAAACACCATATAAGGGTATTGAATGACATGAGGGCATAAACAATGTCAGAATTTTTATTTCCAGGTGAACTATCCCTTTTAAATGTTTCCTGTCTAAATGGTGGCTGTGGAAAAAAGGGGTATTGTGTTAATGTCTTTGCAGGAATAAAAGATAGTCCTTCCCATTATCCCATGCCTGATCAGGTCCACCTGCCGCACCACTGCAGGTAGTACTGGGAAAAAGGGGCATGCCATTCACAAAGACATCCACACACTCACAACTGCACAATGCAGATGTGTGTATGCGCATACACACACATACACGTGGCAAGGTCTTCAGGTCTGGTACTGGAGGGCTGCATTGTTCCGCTTGACTGACGGAGGAATAATGTACGGCGGCACAGAACTCACTGTACGACCAGCAGACCCGCACAACACAAAGACGGGGGACAGTGAGGGCACCAAACTGTTACCCTCACACACACACACCAACCCAGACACACACGCACACGGGTCCCCCCTGACCCAAACATTCTGTCACTTTTGACAATGGCGGTTATGCTTGATGAAGCGAAGTGGGTTATAACACTAAGTTGGTGCCGCTCTTCACAGTCTCCTAACGGTGAAAAATGTACTACGTATGAGTAATATGACATTCGCAGATGTGACTCATATTATCCGCTCAGGATGTTCAGTAAACATTTTAATACGTTGTTTCACGACTTTCCCTTCAGAATGACAAAATCTAACAAGTTGTAACATGTATTTATAGGTCTGGAGTTTGAAGGGTAGTGTGTGTTGGGAAAACAAGCTACAGCAGAGAGATCGGACAGGCTTCAAGTCCTCCTCACAAAACCACATGTCTGGACTGCTAATTAGTGTGAATGAACCACTTGTTTTTTCTTCTGCACACAGCACTTTTTGTGTGATGCTGCTAGGTGCCTGAGATACAAATATGGTGTAAAAAAAAACATCTATCTGCCCTGTATTATTTATGTTTCTCTCTGAAAGTGCTCTCGAGAGCCATCTTTTACTCTTTTAGCCTTGATCAGCGAGGTCCTGCAATGCCAAGGAGAACTTAATTGGCAGGTCTTGACACTTTGTCCACAAATAAGTGGACAAAAACATTCAAGTGAGTTCACAACCATGAACTGAACCGCCTTTTCTGAGCCCTGCAGGCCAATGGCCTGGAGTACAACTAATAGTTGTTTTCCTCCCTTTTGCAGATACTGTACCGCTCATTCTCCTTTGGGCAGTTTTGCACTCGACGAAGAACAGCCATCCTCAGCTTCCCTGCTTCCATGTGGCAGTATATTTTGAGTATGCAGTTTAATTAGCCTAGTTTCTGGAGGTTTTAAATGTGCAGTGCTATTTTGAAGCAGCATAAACTTCGAAAGCACATTTACAATGCCTCAATAAGTATCAAGGCATTATTACATTACAAGCTTATTATTATTATTACAAAGTCAACCAAATGCTAGCAGTATACATTAATTAAAATGCTCCCACTGTGCAAAAACAAACCAACTCTGCACACCTATCAAACACATTTGCTCTACTAATATAAGGTGTTTATAAGCAACATGGTGCTTGAATGCTATAAAGATGTAGCAGTGGCATTTGGTGGCCTTCTGAAACGAATACTACTTTACATATAAAGAATGCTTTTTTAAAATATATGCTTTATAAATATACACATACACTACTGTTAAAATGTTTGGAGTCAGTGAAATCTATTTGATCAAAAATACAGTACAATAGTAATACTGCAAAATATTATTACAAAGCTGAATTTTCAAAAATAAAGCTGAATTTTCAAAAAGAAAGAAAGAAAGAAAAAAAAAGAACCTCAGGGATAATGAGATCCACCTTAAAGACATGGCCGTGTTTTCAGGGAACGAGTGTTGATCTGCTCCTAGAGGGGAGAATCTGGTCACTGCAGACCTCTTTTCCTTCTCTTATCTCAGAATTGGAAGCTCATAGTATAGAAGGATGTGGTTTAGGCCCCAGGAAAATAGAGCGGACACGAGATAAAGAAGTTGTGCGGAAGCCCAGAGAAGTGGAAACAATTAAAAGAATGGGAAACGAACATCAGTCGGAGGTGTCAAAGTGATTAATACACCTCATTGGCATGGAAGAAAGGCGTGTGTTTCTTACAAAAACATTAGTCACACTGACATCCTATTGGGTGCATTCTTTTGAATTGGCTCTTTTTAATAAACTGGCTGAACCCATTTCACAGACTGGACTGAATTAAACCCAAGTTATCAGTTGAAACTGAATCAGCTGAACCGATTGAAATGCTTGGACGAATTACAGAGTTAATCGCTCATTCAGTTGATCAAATCCAACTCGAAATGAACCAAAAGCCTTTCAATGGGCCGATCCCAAACCTCTTGAGCCATTCATTCAAATTTAGAGAGAAAAAACAAAGCTCAGTTGCTAGGTTGATTCATGCTGGATTTGCCTTTAAACTGCATATATTTAGCTTATACATGTGTATTGTTAATGGCTACTATTTCACATTTGTTTATTATTTGTTTGCATGTTGGCACTACAACTGCAAAAGAATAATGTGGACAATGCAAAGCAACATAGCTGTTATAAACCTATTTTTATTCTAAAGTGAGATAAAAACAGTGCACAGACAAAATGTAATTAGTCTGGCAATAACAAATGCAGCAGGGAAACAATTTACACTAATTACAACAAATCTAATCTACACAACATAAATGAAAACATGATAAACAGCACTATTTAACTAAATAACTATTTAAGTAAAGAAACAGGTGGCCATACAGAGGCATCTGGGAATACTTTTCAGGGATGACTAAAATCGCTAAATCATTTTTTTTTAAACTAAATGAATCATAAATGACTTGAGCATCCCACCTTTAATTAGTCATGACTAGGGTTGCAAAGGGGTGGAAAATTTCCGGAAACTTTCCAACAAAATCCCTGGAATATACCAAAACATCCTGTGAAGTTTCCAAAATTTCTGGAATATTTCCGAAATGTACTGGACATTTTCCACCTTTTTGCAACTCTAGTCATGACCAAAGGTTTTCAAACAGACAAGGAAAAGTTTAGAAAAAGTGTAATAATGTAAATAATAAAACGAACTAAATATCAATAGAAATAAATATAAGCATTTTTAAAATAAAATTTAAGTTTAAAAATTTAAAATAAATTTGTTAACATTTAGCAAATTTGACAAATTTCTAAATGATAGTTCACTAGTAATCACGACATTTACTCTATTAACAGCTACAGCTTTTCTTCAGGTTTATACATCTAATAGTAGTAGTAAAAAGACAGTGTCAACTTCATAAAAGTAAATATTTTCCATACAATATTTAACATATATTTACAAAAAAATACATGAATTGAAACACACACACACACCCACACACACACACATACACACACAAAGAACAATTAATACTGTGAAAAATAAAATACATATACATATATTATTTTTAAAATAATAAATATATGTACATTTTAGGTAGGGGGTAAGGGGTGGGTCTGAGGCATTAAAACCTCAGGTCATGACCGTCAGCATCCAATTCCAAACATTCTTACATACACTAATCTATAAATTCACAATATAAAGGTCACGGTTTTCCCACATCCAATGTCACGTGAAGATGAACACCACTCCACACTAGAATACCATAAAGTGTCCATATCACATATCAAATTTGTGTGACATGTTTTTATTGGTGTCTTTCCAGGCTTTTGTCCCGGCTTGTTTTAAGGAAGTACAGACACCAACCTTGAGGCTTTTCTGGGTGTTCATTTAAGTGTGACGCGAGGACACTAAAGAAGCCTGAAGCTACTGTAGTGTTGATCACCTCACCAGAGGTACAAGATTACAAGTAAACAAACAGAAGCAGCTCTGCTCAGCCTGCCAATTCACCTTAACATGCTGTTTGCATTCATACAAGTTGTAGAGTGTCACAGAGTTTGATATATATGTACATAGACAAGGCACTCATCCCTATTCACAGAACATAAGTACACGCGTGATTATTCTGAAGACAAAAGCCAGTGAAAATAGAGGGCTGGGATGTCTGCGTTCTCTAATTCACAGTTCCCTTGTTGTGTTGAATAGTCTTAGGCACTCAGAATATTTCCCCAGAAGGCACATTTGATAAATAATAAAATACACAGAATGCTTCTGTCAAGAAGGACTGACTGAAGTTTTGGGATGTTAGTAAGCTTTTAATTTGCATTTCCCTCTGCCTAGCTTTATCTCTCTTTAACACTTTATTTTTTTCAGCATTTCTCTCCACTTTCTTGCCTTTTTTCTTGAAGGCAAGTAATCCCAACTCCCTAAATGGAACAGCACTTTTAATTTGCTGCTATCATTTCTACCAGAGGTCTGAGGATGTTGTATAGCCATCCTCATTTTTCCGGTCTATTTTTTTTTTTTGCACACTCATACAAATAAATACATATTTGAAAGAAGCGTAAAAATCCTCAAAACCACAAAAATGCTGAAAAATATATATCTGCTGACTGGAGATACGGTTTCAGAGTAAAACACACAAAAACAGTCTGACAGCCTTCATCAAATAAACAGACTTTGTAACTTGTGTGTGTGCAAAACTACATATTTTCAAAGCTAGCTGGTTGATGGGCTGTCTGAACGATTGGTCGACTTATCTGTCTGTATAATTGGGCCGGTTTCAGGTTCAGCGACCATGTTTTTGAGGGGTTTTAAAATAAGACACATTCTCATATTTTAAAACAGCTGGATTGAGTGCAATGAGACCCATTTTTAGCTATTTTGAACTCGGCACACTATCTTGAAAACACAACACTCATGGCAGGATGCTTAAAACAACAGCGATAGATGTGTCGCAGTGGCCAAAGATGTCCATAGAAATGTGTATGGCTGTAGTGGCGGTGCTTTAAAAGGAATGAATTTAAAGATTCAACTTCTCCAACAAACTTTCTCACAGAACATTGTCCAATTTAAGAAGCACTGCTAAAAATACCAAAGCAAACAAATGCAAGAAAGAATCGAGATATATTAATCAATCTCACTAATAGGCAAGTGGTGTAACAACCATGGTAACCCATCCATATTTGATATAGTTATCTATCCTTTTACAATTTCTCACATTTTTGCTGTCACCAACATTTGTTAGACTGACTAATGCTGTCAATTGTTCATGAAATATTTCTTTTTACTCATAACTGTAAGTTTTCTTATGTCCAGATGATTAAATCTCCCATCTGTGCCCGCTGTCATAGATTTACCAGCTCGGAAAACTGCCATTCAATACATATTTTGCAGCAAAAAAATTTGATGAAAGTAAGGATGTGTAATCTACTGAGAATGAAAAAAAATGCATGACAAAACTATTTCTCAAGATTTGAAATGAGTGTAGTCTAGAGTCTAGATTAGTGTGATATGAATTTGATTGGATGATTATTTTGTGTATTTATCTGTCCATTCAGCAGTACATATCCATCTCCTTCAGTCAAGCTACTACAATCTGATCCATCAGAGAGAAAACACTAGTGTGAAACGATTTAATTATGTTGTCTTTTATTTTTGAAATATTCAGTCTAGCACCTTAGAAAGAGACAGAGAAAATCAATACCTCCTTCACCAGACCTGCAACACTCTAACTGTCAATGACGCACCTTTTAGAAATGAATCCATATTTGTCTCCTGGAGGTACCGTTTGAAGCGGCTGTGGCCTGTTCTAGAAATACCTGTTTATTTGAACATTACATTCATCTGCATCGCTCTTTTCCACTGGCTTCTTGCTGCTTTTGAACTCTACTCTTTGTTAACAAAAAGATGAGTTACATAGCCCCCCCCCCCCCCCCAAAAAC
>NW_015629561.1:1659211-1675871 GCF_001515625.1 Sinocyclocheilus rhinocerous
ATGAGTTACATAGCCCCCCCCCCACACACACACACATTTACTTAACATTTACTTAAAATGAAATAACTGATTTGAAAATTATGTTTCCTGACCTATTTTTGTATGACTTCCAAAAGACACCTGATCATGCCTGTTAAAGCATGCTGAGCACTGGAGACTGTAAGCTCAAAGAACAATATAAGACAGGAGTTTTGACCTTTCTGTGTCTAATTTACACATTCACATACACACATGCAAATACACACATTCCCAAGGTTGCCTCCTCTGCAGGTTACTGTCAAAGCAATCTCTTCCATTGCCATTTAGTGGCAGGTGGCCGTACTTGGGTCCACAGGGACACTCATTGTTTTCTCAAAGAGCAACGGCACAATAGGTGTGACAGGCATCCACCATCTGAGTATCTCTGGCTTCTCCCTGTGCAACGACTGCTAAGAGTATTTTTTTTTCTTATCAGATTCTGATCTCACCACGGAACAAAACCCCTTAAAGGTCAAATGCTCAAGTCTTTGTGCCACAGTATGTTTGCTTTCTTCTCTGTGATTTCCTGATTTCCTTTTTTTTCATCCATTGATCATAAAGTTGACCTTCCAAAGGACACGCTCAATACAGGCCTTCCAGATCTCCACTGACTTTTGAAACAGCCTTTGTCTTCTTGATTTTTTTTAATCACATTGTCCCGCAAATGAGCTTGAGATGCGCAAGCAATGCGCTATGTGCTTTGTTATTAGTGGTTCAACTCCTTTCAGTCAATTGTCATGTCGGCTTCCCAGGCTTAAAAGGATAGTTCACTCAAAAATTAAATTCTGAAATTCACCTACCATTAAAAAATTTGGGATCAGTAAGATTTTTTAATGTTTTTAAAAGAAGTCTCTTAAAAATACAGCAAAATCAGTAATATTGTGAACATCTGCTGAAATTTACAATAACTGTTTTGTATTTTAATATAATTTAAAAATGAAATTTATTTCTGCGATGGCAAAGCTGAATTTTCAGCAGCCATTACTCCAGTCTTCAGTGTCACATGATCCTTTTTTGTGTGTGTGAAAACCCTGAAACATTTTTAAGAATTCTTTGATGAATAGAAAGTTCAAAAGAATAGCATTTATCTGAAACAGAATATTTACTTTAACAATGTAGAAGTCTAAATTTTTACCAGTAGTGCACATACAATGAAAGACTTACAACTTTTAAGCTCCAAAAAGAACATAAAGGTAGCCAGAAATTAACCCATACCACTCAACTGGTGTACTGCAAGTTATCTGAAGTAACACAATCGCTTTGTATATAGAATGGATGCAAATGTAAGCCACATTTAACCAATAACCACGTTGATGAAAAGCTAATAATTAAATTATTCAAATGTAATAATAAAATGAATAATTTTTAAAACAATCAAAATAAAACACTTACTAAAAAAAGTTCAAATATTTAATATGTTTACCTGCATACTGCAAAGATGTGACTGTGTTATAATAAATATAAATATTTTAGGTCAAAGAAAGTTCCCTGCATTACAGAAGTTATGCAAAATGGCACAAGCATGTGGGGAAAATTCTAATGGCATGTTTCTAATATGTGACTAAAATGAATGAAAAGGATTTTCATTAAACAGTTATCCAAAATTCACAAAATAGGTATGATAAAAAAAAGCAAGCCACATAGGTTTGAAATAACACGTGTGAGTAAATGATAAAAAAAAAAAAAATTTCGGGTGAACTAGTCCTTTAAGAAAGTCATCTTGTTGCAATATAAAGCAAGTATGATATTTCTGGGCATATTTGGCACGATTTTAATAATTCCATACCAAATATACTCTGCTGTATTTCTGTTTTTATAGAGCAACCATTAAGGATTTTCGTTTTAGCCTGCAAGTCCTGCAAAATGATCAGGGTGATGGATCCTCACATACACACTCTCACACAAACTGGCTTATCGTGTGGTGTTCTCAAACCACTTTCATAAGCTCCTCAACAAGGCTTCTCACCTCTCACACTATCTCATCAGCTTTGCAACCCTTTGGCAGGTCCTCTGAGCTCCCTGTTAAAAAAAGAAACATTTGCAGCACAAAAAAAAAAGTTTAAGGAGGACGTTGTATGACCTCTCTGTCAGTCTCGCCGTAACTTTTCTGTGTGTTCAGCCGTTGCGGAGCTGGAAAATCCATTAGACACGATCGCTGTGCTGGTAACGCTGCCGAGAGAGCTAAGCAAAATCGGTTTTCTGGGAGATTGAAAAATGCTAAGGTTGTCAAGCTTAAAAAGAACGACATAATACCTGACACACTTAAAGGCAGAGTAAGTGATTTCTGGTAGCCAATGTTGATATTTGAAATCACCAAAACAAACACGCCCCTACCCCAAAAGGGTCTTGCCCCTATTTTGATAGCTCCGCCCCACATCTACGTACACAACCCAGGCAACGATTAGTTCTGTGAAACAAAGGTAGGCAGACTTTAGCTGTTGTAGACACGGTGTTACTCACCTATTGAGAGGAAACAAAGCAACCTCGGCGTCCGATCGTAGGCCTCCGCTCCTTGAGTTCTCTCCAGCGCTGGAAAGCTGATCCGATATTTATCTGCCATCTCTATCTTTCTGTCGCTCGGCTCAACTCAGCTAATGTCCGTCCCATGCACTGAACGCGCTCTCCTCCACATCACGAGTAGACACGCCCCTTATTGCTGATTGGCTACAAGTTTGTTTTGCGATTCGGCCCGAATCAGTTTTCTAAAGTGTTTTTGAAAAATCACTTACTCTGCCTTTAATGGCTTACACAACCACAGTTGACCCCTTCCTATTTCCCGCTAATTCTCTCTCCGATACGGCATTACATTGGAAACAGAATGATTTAAGTGCATAATTTTGATGTGAACTTTATTAGCCTCCATTTTGCCATGTGAGCTTATTATAAATAAAGACTTACTTACAATGCCGGCCTGGCGTGCACGAAAAGGGCTGGCTCTTTCGACATTATACCATGTCCACTTATATATCCAGCTCTTATTGAAATGAATCAATTTTCAGTCATCTTCAAGCTTTCATATCAGCCCATAAATAGCTTGCTAACATTCAGCTCATTTTATCCACAGCCTGGAAGCAGCACACATTAATACGTGCAATAAATATATCCCTGGCCAATCCAATGAGCTAGACAGCCTTTAATTTGCCTATTAAATCAGAGCAGTTACAGATGAGTCTTGCATATAAAAAGACTGGATTGAAATGCAAGAAAAGGTGAAGTGGTTTACTATAAGGCTGATCAAATAATATTTTTCCATTAATTTCAATTAAAAGAATTTACAATAGAAAAAAGTCCTTGACAACTATACTTTATCACATCCAAAAAAAAAGCCAAAAAGTGTTCTTGAATTAAAATACTGTGGTTTTATACATCAGTAAATAAAGATGTGACACCTCCAAGATCTTAATTGACATAGAATTGTAATTGTTATTGTCTATATGTGCTGTATTATGATATTGGCATATAATTGTAATTGTTATTGTCTATATATATTTTCAGGCATGACCCAAACACTTCACCCAAAGTTTCATTGAAAAAGTATGATTTTTTTTTCTCAAAAAAGAGTTTAATCCCAAGCAAGTTCTAAATCAACAAAACTGCATGCTGCATAGCCATGCAACAGCCTTTCTGGTTTGCCACCCAAATATTTTTACTATCCCCACCTGGCCACCCCATATAAAATTTATTGGACGCTCCACTGGAGCTCACTGACTGTATGTGCACAGTTTGGGACTCTTTGTCACAGTGTCTGGTTGTGGTGACCTGGATTGGCCACTTGAGGTCGCTCTCCTGTTTCTTTGTTTTATGTGTTCAACTCCAATTCCCATAGTCCCTTGCTTGTCATTCTGTCTGATCATCAGCACCTGTTTATCAGTTCCGATCACTTTCACCTGCTAGTCATTCACTCATTATCCCATCTATATATACCATGCTCACTCTGTCTGTCATTGCGGCTATATTGTATTTGTCATTCCCTTGTCTGTTCTTCGATGCTGTTCATAGTTCACCTTGAACCATGGACCTTCGGATCGTCCCTTCTGCCACAGGGAAGGAGCGAATGATCCGACACCGGACTCTGATGGCTTGGAGGCAGGAGGGAATGGAGGTTGGTGGTTTTGCCCAGACCTTTTGGACGTTGGCGGTGGGCCTAAATTATAATGATGTTTCTCTTAAGGACCTTCTTATCTTCTTCATCTCCCATCTCCAGTGGGAGATGAAAGGACTCGAAATCCTAGACTTCTGGGGCTTCGTCAAATATCTCCAGGGTCGAAGTCAGTGGGCAGAACCAGGCCAGTCAGAACCCTTCCGCAGGGATTTTCCCACCACCTCTATCCTTCAGACTCCCACTAAGCGGCGGAGGATGCTGTTCATAGTTCACCGTGTTATCTGTTCCTTGTGTTGGATTACCTTTTGCCACGTTTTCATTTCTGTTTGATTATTTGTTACTTTCAATAAACTGCACTTGGAACTTACCTTGTCTCTCCTGGCATTCCGTGACAGTCTTGCTAACACTCCCATTATCATAAACTAAGCTGTTTGCAATGAACAATAAATCTCTTACTCTGCGTCATGTTGATTATTCTGGCTTTGTCGCATTGCTCACTTCAGTGTACGGATGATACAGCATCTGCATTGCAAGTGAGTGGTGAGATATCTAGCTAATCCGAAATGATTCTGAATTATGATGCTTTCATTGTTGCTTTTTCGCTCTGATTCATGCACACAATAGAAATGTCTGTAATTGGTTACAATGCTCAACCACTGCAAGGACAACAGGAGTTTGGAATGAAATGCAGACATGTTTCACCATTTGTTAATCATGGTATCGTTATCTCCATTATTTATTCAATTAATTATTCAGAAACTAATTTCACTTTAAATATTGAAGATGGTCAAAATGAAATCCATTAGACTTCATTTTTACAAAACAAGGAAATAATATTTCTTATCTGGCTCCAGCTTAGGTGGGTGGAAAAGAAAAAGAGAATGTGACGCACACACTTGGACGTGACCCTGGCTGACAGCTGCATGTTCCTTTTATCCCTTTTTCATGTCTTGCAGGTGCTGTGCGGAGACGGGAATAGAGAAGATTGAACGATCATGGGTCATAGATATTTCAAATGCTTTTTGCGCCGTGGTCTTGGAGATAAGAACACAAAATGAAAGATCCTCAGAGCTGAAATGTTAAGCAGGAGTTAGCGCAATATTAAGCAGCAGACCTAGCGTACATGATTAATTTTTTTGTCCTAACACAGTGGTCACACTGCAAGGCACAAACAAGAAAATACTAAGAAAGATGGCTTCTTCTCTGGATACGACAATTTGAATTGATATAAGTATGCTTACAATTCTGAAGACTAAGTATGTAGATATGTAGCAGACAGCCAGTGACTTACAGTAGCCTTATTACAGGGACAATCCCCCCAGAGTAAACTGGGGTTAAGTGCCTTGCTGAAGAGAGTAATAAGCTCATGGATCACTCCTAGAGGGATTTGAACCTACAACCTATTGTTAACCATTACACCACACCAATTAAAGTGCCCCTATTATGCCATTTTTTAAGGTTCCTAATATTGTTTTGGGAGTCTCCTACAATAGGCTTACATGCATGCAAGGTCAGTTTTCTCAAAATATGCATTTAATATCACCTCATTTTCCACCGATTCTCAAACGATTTGCTCGAAGCAGTTCTAAGATTCAGTCGCTCTAAACCCCTCCTTTCCGTGAGCCTACTCTGCTCTGATTGGTCAGATGGCCCAGTCTGTTGTGATTGGTCTACCGTGTACAGCGGGTATTGGAAACGATTCGCTCAGTTCCGTATTTTGAACGCTCGATAGAAAATATAAAAATCTATTATTTATCATACTTTACAGGTTGTGATTCAGTGGAGCCAGCTGGTCCAAATAAACTGGGTACTGAGCCATCTTTTAAGAGCAAGCATTTTGTGAATCATGCATTGAAATTTTTACCATTGATTCTTTGTAGCCTAATCTTTTGGAAGTGAAAATTAAAATAATTTATGAATAGTTCCGAATAGTATTCGGAAAGGCACGGAAAACACATTCTATGGAGCCACTAAAGGGACATGGTTAGCCGCTTGCTGTCGTTATAGCCTCTTACATTACAGTGCATAAAATTCACTTACCACATAAACAGAGCAAGGATAGGACAGAGTAACTTATAGGACGATGGCGAATGATTTGCAGATCCTGACCACCACTGACAAACATCTAATCTTGTAAAATGTGTGTTAAGGACTTCCGTTCCATAGTATACACAGAGTAAGTGTGATTGTGAATATCGAAAGCGAAAGTAAAAAGTGAGCGCGCATTCAAAAGCGATTTCAATGCCCCGCATATTAATAGTGGCTCCCTGATGCCTGCAATTTATATACAGTATAATTACAAGTGCTGTGTTCGATACATCGATACGACGATGTATCGTCACAGAGATTTGACGATACGAGTATCGATACAGCTGGCCCTGTATCGATATTGTGGCACGTGTGCAGCAGTGGACACTAAAAAGTTTGTTCCTGAATATGTGTGCACGCAGCATGATCTGTGTGAGTGACTGAGCGTGTGTGTGTGTTAGATACAGTGAAGACAGGGCATTAGTTTAGATTAGAACTCTTCTAATTTTTAAACGTAGAGAGTGTGTTAATTTGTGCAATGATAACCTACCAGCAATGTAAATATGATTTTTTATATATTAGAATGAGTACATTACAAATTACATTTATTAGAATGAGTACATTATTATTTATGGGCTTAAAAACAAGATGCAAACAATCAGAATATTGTACCTGGTGGGGAGTGCCCAATGTAAACATGAAACATATGCCATTACCTATATTGTACTGTCAAAGCTGTCCTGGAGTACCCCCAGCCCTGCACATTTTGTATGTCTCCCTCATCTATCACACCTGATTCAACTCATCAGCTCATTAGTGGAGACTGCAAGACCTGAAGTGGGTGTTTCAGATAGGGAGGATTATAAAATGTGCAGTGCTAGGGGTACTTCATGGAGAGGTTTGAGAAACACTGACCTATATTGTACTGTGGTACACTTATGGAGGCCCTTCATAATGCAAAGGTCAACTGCCTGCTCTGCCAATAGTTAGAATTGGCACTATAGTATGCAGTGTTTAATAAACAGCTGTTTTACTAAATTCTGCTGAGGTGAAATTTAGTACAGTCCCGTATCGTGATATGTATCGTATTGTGGCATCTGTACCGTGATATGTATCGTATTGTGACTTTGCTGGTGATACACAGCCCTAATAATTACCCAATGATATAATTGCGAGAGAAAGCATTGAAATATATTTTTTCCTCCTTTCTCGCATTTATTCCCTTTAGGGGTTCCGAAAGTGCACGTCATTTCCTTTACGAACATGGTATTAAGATTCGGGCACATCCCTAATGTTAACCACACGAAGCTACAGTGTTTGAGGGCGGGCATTATGCGGGATTTGAATTACTGACGACGTTTAGGCTGTTCAGAGTTGATTCTTTCATTTGGGAGACAATAACTTTATCTATCGTGCACTTTTGGCTTTACAACTTTGCAGATTGTCTACATTCACATACAGCTACATTACACACTGCATGAAAGGCAAGATTCGAAATGGCATAATAGGGGCACTTTAACAACTTCAAGAAATATAATGAAACACTAAGGGACAAATTCAACAGATGTGCCACAATGTAAAAAAAAAAAAGTAATTTTTACAGAAAAAATACCGTCAAAGTACTACAAAAAAAACTTTTAATTGGCTCATTGTAAGTTGCCTACATATACAGTGAAAAACTGTAAATGGTTTACCAACACTACATTATATGTCATTTTACTTTAAAATACTGTCAAATGTCTATTTTTCGGAAGTAAAAACTATGAATTTTCATAGAATGTACAGCGAAAAACAGTAAAGGGACATTACCCCATGTGACACATGACACGAACTTGTTTTATACAAATAATTTTATAATTTTCTATAATTTTGTTTCTTCACAATTTTGTTATTAGTAATGTACATTATTAAGGTGTTTTGTGTTCCATTTTACTGTTCATTCATTATTGCTTATTGCATTATTTTAGTGTCGTGTGTTACCCTGATGGTATTTTGTTTTTGTGTGTATGACCCTGTGCACCCTCTATATACAATTATTGGATATATGTTATGGATAGGCCACTGGGGCTTTCTTTCTATTGTACCACCTATATTATTTTGGCGGTTATTGGTAATTAATTTTAAATAATAATTTATTTATTATATACTTTTAAGACATTTTTGGGTATATTAACACTATATCACAAATATATGGTTATAACTCGAAAATATAGTGGCATCCCATAATAAAATGAAACACTGTCCGTTTTATTTTATTTTATTCCTCTTAATATTTTTTTAAGTTAACTTTTGCACCAGTGTCAGTATGCCAGAGCAAAATCCTGCATCTTATTCACTAACTGCTCATATTGAAGTTTAACCAGTATTTAAATGGTTAAATTTAACCAGTATTTAAATGGTTATTTAATTTTTCTGTTGACAGCAATAACTGATCAAATGATGGAGAAGAGTATTATAAGTCTTGTGGTGTAGATGAAAACACTTTCTGATTTATTAAGACTTGATTTAGGTGTCTACATACTGTAGCAATAGAGTGATGTGGTACAGCCCCAAATAATAATAAAAAAAGTACTCCAGATTGCAGTAGTCTGCTACATATCCTCCACAGAATCGACCCGTAAAGGTGCAGTCACATTATCAAAAGTTTACCAACAAAAATTGTCTATTGTCAATAGTGTAGCAATGTATGAAGCTCAGCTTACACAGAAGTCACTTTCAAACCAAGATGCTTTCTGTTGGACACAGTGGTGAATCCGCATGAACAACTTGAACACACTGCAAAATCTGTGTTGAGAAATTTTTGCCCTCACACAAAATTCCTGATCGCATGGATTCCTATTGAAATGACTAGATTTTGTAGATGAAAATTTCCCAAACAACAGTAAATATGTTCACACCTTATGGGGTTTGCACATTGCAACTCAATGTAATCAATGTTGAATCAGCAGCATAAACTTTTTTCCATAACTTTGAGTGAATCTGGTGTTAAAACAATGCACACAGTGAATGATTCCCCCCAACAGACTGCGAAACGGAGTGAATATGATTTCCTGTGAGTTTGCCTACTCACATATAGAGCTGAGCAGGGAGGTTTACTCACACAGGAGACTGAAACAGTGTCAAAACATTTCTGAGACAGAGAAAGTGGTCGATATCTTGTCTCCTCAATGTTGTTAGAATGCACCTTATCGTCGACAAGTGAGACCGCTGGCAAAGGGGCTGTCAAAACCTCCGCAAAACCCATCGTCAAAACAGACCCCGAACAGCTCGGAATGCAGATAAACCAATCCCACTGAATGTCAACGCACGACTACCATTTGTCAGGGCTCCCAACCTCTTCCCATATTCATCCAGATCCTTGCTTTACTTCCAGAAACCCCCCCCCCCCCCCAACAAAAAAAAAAGAAAAATAGCACAATGCAAAAATAAAAACAACACAACAAAAGCATAACAAAACAAAAATGATGACACAATAATAAAACAAAAACAACTCAAAACAAAAACAAAAAAGAACAGCTCAATTCCGCAAAACCCATCGTCAAAACAGACCCCGAACAGCTCCGAACGCATAGAAACCAATCCCACTGAATGTCAGCGCATGACTACCATTTGTCAGGGCTCCCAACCTCTTCCCATACCCATCCCGAACCTCACTTTACTCCCAGGAAAAAAAAATACTCTGAACTTTTATTACTGTCAACAAGCAAATGCCTAGTAAGTTGTATATGCACCACATGTCTCTCTGGTGCTGTGAGAGGTATCCAGCCGAGCTTTAGCTATAACAGTCTGTCTGCCTCACCTCCTCTGGGCTGTTTTTCTCCTCGTGAGGAAACAGCTCAGAGATAACGTGGAGATGGTTGACTATCTGTTGCTTCAGATTAAGAAGGAGGAAGGCAAAATAAAGCCACGGCGAAGTCAGAGCGTCTTTCTCAAATCTGACAGGAGGATAGTTTACACAAGCATGAAAGAAGGAGTGAGCGCATACATGTGTACAAACACCTGTCACTTGGTTAAAGATATGGTCGGACAGCAGGGGAGGGAGGGTACCTGAGACACCCCGCATGGGATTCTACGTCATAAGCAGGTTTACTTCTGTCACTAGCCATAAAACCTCCTCCTGTGAGACTTCATAAGCACGGCTAGCTTGTAATCTAAGAACGGTCTTTAGTGAGATGTCAGCAGGCTAGAAAGACTCCAGACACAGTGGAAGTGACATGCTCATATAAGCCTGGTAAGGTTACCAAAACGCAAATAGTTTAAAAGGCGCTAAAAGCTGAGACATTGCTTATCTGTGGCAGACAGCAGTTAGTTGTCTCTTTTGTTGTGAGGGCCCCTCGGCAGAGCTCCATCACAGGGCCAAAGCCTCTTCGATAGTGCTGTGTGGTGGACTTCTAAAATAAGGTAAAGTCTCCTGTCTGGATTTGGGTTTTTTAGTGTAACAAATTTATGTTCCAGTTTAATTTCATATTTACACAAGTGCCTGGGTTATAGATATATGGGATGCAGTATGTACACAAAGTTTGATGCTTTGACTTTGTTTGGAATGATTTTTATGAGCAGAGACTGAATATCTCTGAATATCAGTACGGATGTAATATGATTTTCAGATCAACAATATGGATATGAGTGATACTGCTTTTATATAAATGTTTAATAAACAACAAACTAACATTTTAGACACAGTGTTGCCAGTTACTTTTATCTATTTTTGCTCTACATTTACGACTGAAAACTACTGCGTGCGACTATGAAAAAATATTTAGGACCCGATCAGCATATTTGTGTTTGCGCTCAGGGGAGCTTCAAAGGTTTCTACTTATAATGTGTTTTTGCAGTGTTGAGTAATGTACCACATATCTGTTGATTCCTTGAATGCAACTTTAATCAGAATCCACTCACTGCTCGAAACACAGGAGTTTTGTACAGTGCCGAGTTATGCAAGCTCACAAATCCTCTGATTATAACAAACGAAGTGTAGACACGATGTAAATAAGAGATTCATTGTGCAGTGTAGAGAGCTTTGTTGATTATAATGGAACTTTGTGAGATCGCAATAAACTGAGATGAGTGACAGCTTTTAATGATTATTAAAGGCAGAGTAAGTGATTTCTGGTAGCCAATGTTGATATTTGAAATCACCAAAACAAAGACGCCCCTACCCCAAAAGGGTCTTGCCCCTATTTTGATAGCTCCGCCCCACATATACGTACGCAACCCAGGCAACGATTAGTTCTGTGAAACAAAGCAAAACCAATGTTACACCATGTCTACGGACGTGAGCGGCGCGGCACAACAAATCCCCGACAGAAAACTGCTGCCGGGTTCTATTTATGACGTGCTGACACAAATTTCAAATGGTTTTCAACAGTCGTTTGATCGCGTCCAGTGTAGGCAGACTTTAGCTGTTGTAGACACACGTTGTTACTCACCTATTGAGAAGAAACAAAGCAACCTCGGCGTCCGATCGCAGGCCTCCGCTCCTTGAGTTCTCTCCAGCGCTGGAAAGCTGATCCGATATTTACACGGATCCTACTTCTTGCCTTATCGTTCCGCAGACGTTTTCCTCTTTTGTTTTTTATCCGCCATCTCTATCTTTCTGTCGCTCGGCTAATGTCCGTCCCATGCACTGAAAGCTCTCTCCTCCACATCACAAGTAGACACGCCCCTTATTGCTGATTGGCTACAAGTTTGTTTTGCGATTCGGCCCGAATCAGTTTTCTAAAGTGTTTTTGAAAAATCACATACCCTGCCTTTAAAATAATTTGTAAATGTGATATTGATTTAATACAACAGTTCAATAAACAAGAAGTTAATATTAAGTGACTTTCATTGTCTGACTATAACACTGTTGCCTGATTTTGCTCTATGTTGTCAAAAAAAAAATAGTTTCAAACAAAGACACAGCTGAGCCACTACATATCTCCAAGCAAGCACAGCCGTGTTTCGTTTATAAATGAATGTGCATTTTTAAACATATCTAGGGAGTCCATGATTCAATTACCCATTCATAAAGACTTGTTTCATTCCTGAATGAATCAGTAATTCGAACAAATCAACTGAATGAATGATTCAGTGCTAAAATCAGTGACTTGCCGCCACCTACTGGCAGTTTTAGTTTAATTTTTAAAAGAATCATTTCAGTTATTTAAATCATTTAATATTTTTATATTCAAAATTTTATATTTAAAACTTTAACTTCAACATTAATTTATGAAATTAATCACTCATGCCACCTCTGAGCTTCATTAAACGTCTGTAAATATACCTACATGCCACTTTAGTGTTCTTCTGTGCCACTTCTGTAGAAATTGTTAATAATGAAATGTGTTAATACTGATTTAATTTGATTGGTAACTTATTCTTCTTATTCTATGGTTTTAATTAGAAATTTTGAAAAAGTGTATAAATATAAATTTTTGAAGTTGACAAAAGATGTCATACTTTTAATAAAGTTAGAAAAATGCCACTACAAAGGTTAAAAAAAAGCCTCTGTAAATCATTTTAAGGAGTCAAATATCACCTCATAATGGGAGGACTACTTTTTGTTATTGATCAGAAGGTGCTCCTGAATTTTTTGACTGTGCTCCTAAATTTTCTAAAGTGCTCCTAAAAAGAAAAGTAAGCATGGAGCCCAGTCTTCCAACAAAAAAACATTTCAAAAACAGTTAAAAGAGAATCAACCATAGTGTCTCTGAGTGACACAGTAGTGACTTTTTCCTGAATGAGTAAGTGTCTTGAATAATTTTTTTTAGTAAATGATTCACTGATGCACTCATAAGGAAAGCCAGTTTGGTTTCTGAATGAATTAGTGTTTTGAGCGAATCATTGGGAGTAAATGGTTCAATATCTCACTCATAATGACAGTCATCTTGCACCAAGTACTGGTGCAATGATGCAAACTGCAGAAAAAGCCCCAACACTAATTAATACTTTTGGAATCCCACTTGGCCAACCAAATTTGAGGACTGGAACTAACTGCTTAATATGCAGTAAAACATCAAACTTGTGTGATCTTGCCTTATTAAAACATATTACATGAAATACTAATTTAAATATATTTCAATTTGTGAAATGTCTCGTCAAGTCGTTGTTTTTACCCACATTTAATACATTGCTTGAAAAATAATAACTATGATAATATATAACAAGCAAATCTTGTGTAGTTTTTGTTCGTTACTGATAGATGTTGTTTGCTTATTATTAAATCACCTTCTTTTTATACCATTAGTCAAAACATCCTCTGTAAACACGGCAGGTGTCATGAAGGTTGCAGGTATGCAGGGTCAGGTTTAATTGACCTGAGCTGAGTGCATGCAATAAAAAAAGGCTCACTCACAGACCATTATTTAAATAATTTCAAGATAATTATGATTTGGAGAAGATGTTTACTTTTCAATTAGTCTGTCCATTTGGAGCAGTTGCACATATTAAAGCCATTCTGGGGACCATATGGGATGGGTGATAGGCAGGCATTAATGCATCAACAGGGTAATCAGCCAATAACAGCGCTGTGGAGGCACGGCCTCCTCTCGCCTACATTTTACACCATTCTAAAGGATTTCAGTGAGAACTCAATGATCGCAAGAGAGGCAAAAAGATGCAACCTTCCTCTGAATCGTTATCCCCTAGTATCGCTGTTGCTAAATTAGAAAAATAAGAGTCAAATGTTTTTTTGTTTTTTTATTTGTTAAATTTTTTTAAGGAGGCACTGTCAGACAGCTTTTGGACAAAACACCCCTGCCCTTAAATGAGGTCATCATTGGTGCTCAACAGTGTTTATGCAAAGATGCACCAAATCAGAGTAATGAGCTGCAGCATGTGTGGGACTCAAGATCAGACATTCTAAAAAAAAATATGGGTAGAGAAAAAAGCGAGTGAGAGAGAGAGAGATGATAAGTTGAAAAAACTGTTGCTTTGATAATGGCTAAAGCTAAGGGAACTCAAATTTTATCACCAGAAAGGCTTGAAGGCTAAAATAAGAAAAAAATGCAACAGAGAGCGAGAGAGAGAGAGAGAGGTTTGATAAATGAAATTGGAAGAAATAGAACACAGATAAGAAGTACAGCAGGGGAAAAGGAGATGCGTGAAGTGACTTAAGAAACCGCAACATTCCCCACCTCTCTATTCAGCAGAGTTCCTGTCTCATTAAAAAAAGAATAGTTCCATGATCAGAACTCGCAGCACTGGAGTAGAGGTGAAAAACACACTAGTGCAGGCAACCTCACCGTCTGCACTGCAAATCCTTTACACTGCGTCCTTCATTAATTCAAGGCGGATGTTGATACAGTTGACCCACATGGAATGTGTTATTGATTAACAGATATAAACTATAGCATCCAACTGAATCCCCACAAAAAAAAAAAACAACTAAACAAATTTGATAATAATCCTAAAAGAAGCATTACATGACCCTGACAAACACAAACTCTGATCCAGCAGTAAGATTACCAGCCACATAAACATCATCTCCTGGAGGTGCAGGAGATGCACGTCCTGTGTTATTGACTTACCTGCTGCAATCGAAAGATTGTCCAAACTATATAATCCCCATATGAACAGGATTTCATTCTGTATTACAACAAGCAGCAGTGGATTTGTGAAAATAATCGAGCGTATTACGGCCATTGTTGTCACAGCTAACTCCAGCGTTATGCGAGGGCTCGCTGATGTGTGTGTGCCACTTATGCAGAGGACGAGCATGGCCATGGATGTAAACAGTGCAATCAAACAGATCTGCAAGTATTTATTCAAGAGCTTTGAGTGAATGTGTGTGGGATCGCACTGAGCTTTTGTGGAGTACAAAGCAAATCTGTCGCCTCGTGGTACAAAATCACTTTCCTGAACTTTCACTTTTGTCATACCTAACTGAACAGTTGAGTGTGTAGTTACCAGTAAAAACAGACACTTTTCAATGCTAAATTCACAATGGACAAAATAAGCATCCTACTTCATCATACTATATTACTGTTCACTATACTTATTTTTAATCTCAGTGTTGTTGTGGATAATAAAATATAACAGTACGAAAGTACGAAAATTGTAACACTTTATTTTAAGGACCAATTCTCACTATTAACTAGTTGCTTATCGACTTATAAAGCACATATTAATACCCTATTCTGCATGACCATATTTTAGATCCTTTAAAGGGGTCATATGATGCGATTTCAATTTTTCCTTTCTCTTTGGAGTGTTACAAGCTCTTGGTGCATAAAGAATTAAAGGACCTTTTAATAGGTCTTAATAATATAGTAGCAGAGGCTTGTATCGTATTATTCATTGTATATTCAAATCAATTTCAGATACTAATACCAGATATCTGTCCATGTTTAATATTTCCTGCATAATTACGTACATAAGTATATTTTGTGTTGCATCAGTACCTGTGTCGGCAGTGCGCAGCAGACACAACCACCTTAACCATTTCAATATATCGCTTATCCTGCCCAAAAAGACCATAAGCATTGCAGATAACATCTGAAGTAAAAATTTAATTTACATACACATATGTTAAAAACTAATCCTGTGTGAATAATATCCTTTAAATCGGGTGATTTTAGGTCAGTGTTTTTGCTGTCAGTCAATGATGCTCTCTGCCGGTATGGAATAGTAAGATGGCGGCTCGAACACTTCCGGTGTCTTCACCGCCTAACGGAACGCAATGAGCAATCCAGTCATTATATAGATCAGTGAAATTACCCCATGATTTAATCACCCTCAAGCCATTTTTTTTTTGTTTACAAATCCTTGTTTTGTACTAATTTGTGACCGGAGTTTTGTTTTTTCTCTCTCCTCTGTGTCTCTTCCGTGTTCGTCACTTCTCACCAGAGCTTACGCTACGCCTATGTCCTACATCATCCACTGGAACGCCACTCTCTCGTGAACACGAGTATGTCAGTTAGCGGAAGCTAGAGATTACAGTTCATAAAGTTTTAAATATGGATATTTTTCTTACACAAATGCATTGATTCACTTCAGAAGGCCTTTATTAACCCCCGGAGCCATGTGGAGCAATTTTTATAATGGAAGGATTAACTTTTTTTTTAGCTTCAAAATCTCGACCACCATTCACTGCCATTGTAAAGCTTGGAAGAGTCAGGACATCTTTTTAAAATAACTCCAAATGTATTTGTCTAAAAAGAAGAAATGCATATACACTGAGGATGGCTTGAGGGTGAGTAAATCATGGGGTAATTTTTATTCTTGGGTGAACTATCCCTTTAAACTGTACCAAAGTAGTTTTTTCTTCATTTTGCTATTGCTTAAGTCTAGCATTAAGCTTGCATTACTTCCTCCTAGGATCAATTGATGTTTTATTCTTCATTTGCTTGCAAAATGAATAAATGTAAATGTACATTTTTCCCATAGCACATAAATGTGACAGAAAATGCATGTACGTACAGTCAGAATGAAGGAACAATAATTATGTACAGCAAGATACATTTAAGCAAAAAATAAATAATTAAATCAATAACTATATATATATATATATATATATATATATATATATAT
>NW_015629561.1:1676150-1681377 GCF_001515625.1 Sinocyclocheilus rhinocerous
TATATATACGTATATACCCAAGCTTAAAGCTCTATCTAGATGTATTATACAATCAATGATTGGGTATAGCAATATGCATAACCATATTTTCCCATTAAATTTAAATGGCAGCCCTCAAAGCGCTTTGAATGACAGCTTCCATATGGGAGATGCCATTTTGAATTACAGTGATTATCTGCAGCCTTTAAAAGCAGAGTGAGGAAAAAAATAATAATAACAGTAATACAAAAAAAAAGGCTACAAAACTGGAGACAGATCTCACATTGATGAAAAGGAACAGGCACATAGCACACTCACGACTCATTCTGGCCATCGAGAATGTTTCACTAATGCGTACAAATGTCAACGTTCTTTTTGTCTCACACTCGCTCTATCTTCAGCATAACCTTTTAAAAAAATTTAACAATGTGACCTTAAGAAAGAATAGAAGAGAATGGCTACACTAGGGGCTATGATGATGTTGTTTCTGTTTGCTTTCAGGTCACCAGGGAAGGAATGAGATACAACCTATGTAATCTATGACAAATACTATTTCTCTGCAAGATCTCAGTCAACTCAGAGGTCAAAGTTATTAATGTGAGAACCATGGCAGCTCGCACACGCATCAGCCGTTTTGTGCTAGGTGACAGGGAAGGGAAACCGAGAGGATCAGGGTGACTTGAGAGAACAAGATAAAAAAAAAAGACAGAAATAGCTGCAAAATGAACAATGAGGATGGATGAGTGAAACGGAATGAGAAATGGACTGGAGATGTAAAGAAAGCAGTGATATGAAGGGTGACTATTGAATAGTTAAGAGAAAAAAAGAATAGGAAAAAAATGAAAGCCAGGTAGACAAAAAGAACCTCCACTTGTGAATCAAGGGAACGGCTTGACCTTAAAACTCTCTCAACTTCAACAACGAACTAACACAATGTTACATCAGCCCTAAAGGTCACCATACAATGCAATATTTTAATAAAAAAGAACATATGGTCAGACTCAGAGAACCATTCAACCGAATATTACTAGAAAATACTTTCCTCAAAGTCAGACAACAGCTACAGCACTAATTTATTATAATGAACAATTAATGAATTCTGTCAGGAACTCATTAGCTAAGAACTTGCAGGGAGTTGCATGAACCGAAAAGTGCAGAATAATTTATTTTTCATCTGTGAAACATAAGGATGCAACCAAATGTTGAAGAATCTGCACTCAGAAAAAACAATATTTAACAATGCTGAATATTCGAGGATGTTTGGCCCTGTGGTATCCAATCAGGTGTAAAACACCTATAGGAAACCTAACAGTGACAGTAGCATTACCGTTAACGTTCTTATTCACCTTAATGGTAGTTGCTCAGTTGGCATATGTCCCTGTTGAAGTACGTATCTTGTGTGCTGCCATCTTTGCTCATGGGAACACGTTTTTTTCCCATACATTGATTTATTTGTGGCGGCCCGCCACAATATCAACACTAACTGCCACAAATAGATTTCCAAAGTTTTGACTTCAATGAAATAACATGAGCACTGCACGTTTCAAAATAAAAAGTGGGTGTTTTTATTTGAATGTATCACTGAAGGGAACCAACTGTCTTCAGAAAAGCTTTGATGTCATTTCCATTTCACCTTTCCTATAATGCCTGATAAAACAGCGTTTATGAGCGCACCGCTGCTTTGATTACAGCCGTTACCAGGGAAACCACTCCTAAAGCACCTCCTGGTGGCAGAGAATTAATTTGCATTTTCAATCAATCAGCCCGTCTGCTGTTTCGTTCAGACCAACGCGAAAATCGGCTGATGTTTTTACGCAGCAAACCAGTATATATTTCCCCTGGGGCAAGCACCACCACACAGTGTAAATCTGTGGGAAACACTGGAATGAATGAATGAATGAATGAATGCCAAGGTGACTGAAAAAAAGTATAAAACAACTAATAACTAATAACAACTAATATCTTCATTTTTTATTTCAATGATGGTCACACATGTGGCCATATATATATCAGCAAGAAGACATTAAATTGATAAAAAGTGACCAAAAAAATCTATTTAAAATAAATGCAGTTCTTCTGAACATTCTATTTACCAAATAAATAAATGAACATAAATAAATTTGACATTGCAACAGTTTTCAATATATAACAATAAGAAATATTTATTGAGCAGCAAATCAGCAAATTAGAATTTCTGAAGGAAGTAACGGCTACTGAAAATTCAGCTTTGCCATCACAGAAATAAATTACATTTTAAAACATATTCAAATAGAAAACCATTATTATAATTTGTAAAAATATCTCACAACATTACTATTTTTACTGTAGTTTTGATCAAATAAATGCATTCGAGGTCAAGCACAAGAGACTTCCTTACTGGGGGTCGGGGGGACACCTTACTGACCTCAAACTGCCATCTACCACCAGCAGGCGTCTGTCCAAGCTAACCAACCAAAGCTTAACCCCTTGGGTGCTTCAACATTTTAAGACAAAATCCACAGTGGGAGGGCAATTTGTCAAGAAAATTGTGCTCACACAGTGAACTTCTCCAACCCTCCACCCATTTGTTTACACATCTAGAACACCTAAACATGCACAGAATGTGACCTCAATAGGCTCCACAGCCTTAGTCAGTACAGTGAACACAGTCTGTAACACACACACACACACACACACACACAGGCATCCCTGAAAGTGTGGTGTCTCTATGGAGCAGTTAAGTCATTAGTGCACTGCTGCACACCACTAAGCACATAAGCATATGTTATTTTAAATCCTGCGCACTCTCTCTCTTTCTCCCTCTCTTTCTCACCATCCTTCACACCTACAGTATCCTCTCTTTCGCGTTCTCCGCAGTGCTGGAGACCATCCAAATGCTAAAGCTGTTAATTAGCACACGATGCAAATCATCCTATTCATCTTAAGGCAGCATGGTGAGAGTGACGAATTAAAGTATCTTCTTGCTACTTTCTTGTTTAGACCTTTCACATGACTGGAGAGTTGACTTTACAGTCCCTCTGTAGGGTGTGCCACCATTACTGAGCTTAAAAGAGCCGCAAACAACAGCACTGTATGTGTAACAGGCTGTACGTTTGAGAGTTAGAGATGAGTGGCTGTCACGCATCTTTGCGTTGTACTCACGTGTGCGTTTATGCAAGCGCTGAGCTGTGCTGCCTACAGTATATATGCCACAGCCCAGCATGCTCTAGCATTTCTGATTAATTGTATCCTGTTTCCATAATAAGTGTTTCTCAAGAAATCAAGCTAATTTTGGGATCTCTTTACACCACCCCACCCTTCAGTCAGACTCTTAGCACAATTAATTTAGCCATTAGCAGCATTAATCCTATCTACCTCCATGCCAAATGTCAGCTCATTATGCGTTAAGAAAATGATTAGAGCTGACATTTTAGAGGGGCTTGTTGAGCGTAATGATAACTATGTTTCCTGTGGTCCTTCATGTTAAGTCTTTAATTGACCTCAGCAGCTCTTCTGTAAAATCAATGAACATTTTTTGAAGAATACTTACTTTTATTTTGTGATTCCAAAGGGCACAGAAGACCTGTTGTTTATTTTCCCCACAGACAAAATTTGAGTTTCCCTCTTTTCTTCGCTTTCAAATGGCTTGTAAAAGTGCGGTGTGCATTTTACTTTCACTTTCAAATTAGCGGCAATTGAATTGCCGCAATTCAGCATCAAGCAATTGTTCGTTTGAGTTTTCCCTCTTTTCCTCTGATACTTGGATTTGTTTAACGACACCGCAATGTTTTCCCGTCATAGCAGCCGTGCCGTCTGTGCAAATACCTGAGCAGTATTTCCAATCAAGACCTTTTTCAGTGAAGTACTCATCAAGGCAGTGCATGACATTATCTGCCCCTGTTCTCGTTGGAAGTTCTTTGCAAAATAGCAGATCTTCACAAAGATTACTGTCCATGCAGTATCGGACAAAAACTAACAGTAACGCGGCGTTGCTTATGTCCGTCGACTCGTCCAGCTGTATGGCAAAATAAGGGCTTGCCTTTATTCGTTCCACGAGTTGGCATTCAATGTCATCGCTCATGTCAACAATTCGTCTAGCCACGGTGTCATCGGAAAGTGGTATTGACTGAATTTTGGTTGCAGCTGCATCACCCAGTAACTCTCGACACATATCCACAGCACTTGGCAAAATAAGTTCCTCAGCGATAGTAAAGGCTTTCTTACTACGAGCAACACGAGCGGCAACCATATAGCTAGCTTTCAAGGTGACTTTTGATTGAGTTGATAACGATGTTATGACTTTTTGTTGAGCCTGAAGCCCATCTTTTTTCCTTAGAAAATATTCTTTTGGCTTCCCAACACAGCCCGGGTGTTTTGAGTTCAAATGTCTCTGCAGCTTTGATGGTTTTAGCGCCTCATTTGACAAAATTTCTCCACATTCAACACACTGAGCCTTCGGCTTAGTCTCAGTACCTGCCCTTATAAAACCAAATTTAATGTATTCAGCGTCGTATTTTCTCACCACACACTTCGAAGCTTTTGCTTGCACAGGTCTGTCTCCCAAATCTGCTTTTCTTTTCAGAAAACGATCCATATTACAGTAACGTAGTTACTGCATCTGATCGAACAAACGTTCAATCTGACGTTGTGAAGTGATTGGTTTTGCTATATTTAAATATAAATGAGCTTTTAGATAATGCATCTTGACTTGACTTGAGTGTTTTTGATCATATAAATTCATAAGAACAATTAGATAATTACAAAATAACAAGATTTGTCAATTAAAAAATAAATGAAAATTAATTTGGGTTAGTCTACCACTGCCTACACGGCCCACCAGATGGCACTCGAAGGCCCACTAGTGGGCTGCGGCCCACCGGTTGAGAATCACTGCTCTAACTGAACTAGACTAAATTATTTTTGTTACTATAAAAAAATCAAAACGACGGTGGGGGGCGGTGCCGCGGTAGGCAAATGCCATAACCGGTATAACCGAAAACACTGTCTATCGCGGCAAGCCTAATTTACAACTTCGAAAAATATTTGTTTTTACAGTGTCGATCAATTTAAGTGGCATTTCATGATTGTTTTTCAAAACTAATCAATACAACATTAAACGTAACATGCTTGCAAAATCCATATATTATATTCCATGCAAAAAGTCATATTTAAAAAAAAAAAGTAAAATAGTTTGTATATGCAATGTTCAGTAAAGGACAAATTACTATATTAATAATATATAAAAATATAATACAAATGTATATATGTA
>NW_015629561.1:1681387-1685857 GCF_001515625.1 Sinocyclocheilus rhinocerous
ATAATAATAATAATAATACATTAAAAAATGAACTTGGAATAGTATTTATGATTTTATATTGAATAATATTTTAAATATTATTTTGCATTAACAAAATTATATTTTAAATATTTTATTCATTAGAAGATCATATGTACCTACATTCCGAATTCATTGTTTTAACACAAATATGGTTATTTAAAAACTGTGCACATTGCAGTTTTTGCCATCTGAAAGTGAGTGACAGAATCTGCCACAGCGATTGTGGAATGACTCTTCTGTTCTTTTGGATTTTCTTAGGCTTGAGAGAGTGAAACAGAGCCATTCATCATTGCTTCTTGAGGTAAAGACACCTGCCGCACAGTTATCTTAAGAGAGAGGAGAGAGCTGGAGGGAAAGAAACAGCTCTCCATCCTCTGTATCATCTATCTACTGACTTGCTGATGCGAAGCAATTTTTGGTCTGAGTTTGTGCTTGTGTTTATGTGCATAACCTACGGGTAGATGTCTCTCGCACAGAGTTGATCTCTTTGTCTCTGTCTGTCACTCAGATGCAATATCATTATTTAGCTGTTTGGCAAGAAGGTCCTTATCATCAGTGCTGCAAACATCCTGCACGAGAGATGGACTGCTTCAATCGACAATTACCCCAAAAAAGGTGCATCGTAGCAATCTCATGTATGAAAGTATCTCCGATCCCCTAATGACTCTTCAGACAACCTACAGACTTTAGATTGGAACAGACAAGGACAGAACAATAGCAAAAACACTACCACTGAGCAAGGCACATAACCTCAGCTACGTTTAAAGGCCCATTCATACCAAGAACAATAACTACAGTATAAAAATAACTATAACGATAACTATATTACAGTCCACAACAACGGATGCCACAACAACGGATGCTAACGTTCTGTTTATTATAAGCACACACAGCAGCAGCATCTATTGCTTTAAGTGTTTGAACTCTTCGAAGCAGGATGGATTCTGATTGGCTGATTGACATTATCAATATAGTTGTGGTGTGAACTCTCCTATTCTTTTAAATTTAGAATGGTTTACAACTACATCTTTGACATTATCATTATAGTTATCGTCCTTTGTGTGAATGGTCCTTAAAGGCTGGAATACACTAAACAATTTATAAAATCTGAACAGATTTGTCTCTCAACAGAATGGTTACAAACTGGGCGTCATACACTAAGGCCACGTACACTGCAGCTAAATTCGGTTGTCAATTCACCTTTTAGTGCCCCGTTCTGTACACACACAGTTCATTAATTTACCTTCCAAACATAAACAAAACATGACGGTTTTAGTTAAAATCGCTGAACATAAATCTTTGGTCGATGTAATATTATTTTGTGCAAAAACAGTGGATACCAAACATGCGAGACAATAAAATGTTGCTATGGTTACCATAGAAGACAAATGTAAAAAAAAATGTGTTCTAAATTCCTTCGATTGGATGGAATCATACCCTGCCTCCAAATAGATCTACTTCCATACCTGAGGAGAGTAGTACAGTCCAAATTGATGGTATTTATTAGGGATGCACAATATTATCGGAACGTTATCGGAATCTGCCGATAAAGGCTTAAAATGTAAACATTGGCATTTGAACAAATTTGTGCCGATATGCCTTGCCGATAAGACGAATAACTCACATGTGCTCAGGGTGTGCTAGCGATAAGATCAAGTCAGCAGTGTGGTCGTTCTTGAAGCGAACTTTTGCCTGAATGGTGATTAGATTCACTGTTTTGGATCGCAGCATTTAATTTGAGAAAGTATGTACAGAATGACACTTCCGGTGTGCGATAGAGTAAACAGGTACTAGCACACGCAGCAGCAACAACAACAACAACAACAACCTCCCCGTGGTACTAATGCCCATCCCGTAAGACCTTTTATTTATTTAGGGGGCACTTTTGGCCTACTTGTAATAAAATGAAAAGTAAAATACACAAATAACATTAAGATACTTGTATTTTTACAGCTCTTTTGCTTTAGACCATCTATTAATGTTAAATCTACAAATAAAATGATAAGGTTTCAACTGCATCTGCCTTAATAAATACATAAATAAATAAATCAAACAGCAGAGATTGATTATAGCTATTTTCAAAGCTTTCAATTAACTCATTAAAAAAATAACTTTAATAATGTTTATTAGTTCTAACAAATAAGTTTTTGCTCAAACAAAATAAAAAATATTTTTTTTATAATTTCTGCGCAGAAGAGACTTTGTGTTGTTTCAAAACAAAAGGAAATATATATCGGTATCGGCTATCAGACAAAATGGTTTGAAAAATATCGTCATATTGGATATCGGCATCCCTAGTATTTATAAAACAGGAGAAAGTGAAAAGTACCCATATGACCTACTACTTTTAAAACATGCATCTGTTGGACACTTTATTATCCCATAAGGCCATGGGAGATGTTTTGTGAATGGCAGTGAAGCAGCGCAACTGAAGCCATAATTCACAAGACAATGACAAAATCGCAGATATAGTACTTCTGAATTTCACTCATACTACACACATTCATACTATATACAACATACTTTAATGGTTGCAGAGTAAGTTTCAAACCAAATGTAGTACTATACTATACTTTATGAGATTTTGGATGCAGTGGTAGTCTGAAGCTGAAGCTGGAGCCTGTGTCCATCATAGACTATGGGATTTTCTGTGAAATGTGTCAACTCAAATCTGCAGACCGGCTCTGACTTTCGGCAACTAGCATCAACTCGTCCAGACTGTAAATCAGGGCAGAAAACTTGGCAAAACTCATGTAGTGTATTTCAGTCTTAACATAACAAACAACAAAGTATCAGAAACAGGCAGACGGAGAGACAATGGATCCTCCCGCAGGCCTGTGATCAGAAGGTCAACAGACACTTTATTAATGACCCGTCCACCCTCTTATTATTCCGAATGAATTTATCCATGCCAAAAAAACAGTGCAGGTTTTCACGCTCATTAGGCTGATCTTTTGGGTCTTTTTTAAGTACATTCATATGCCCACACACTGTGGTCAATTATACACTCAGGGCTGGACGTCCTGCTCTATTTGTGTTCATTTAACACACATGGCAGCCATATTGTCAAGCTCATTTCCACTGAATCAGCACCCTGAGGATTCGTTATCTATTCTTTAACATCCTCGACATTAGGAAGATTAAGCCGAGCTCACCGCAGCCTGCAAAGGCCACCGGTGCAGCATGGGCTTCATTACCCATAATGCATTTATGTGAATGGCGATTACAGTGTTTACTCAGTTCAAAGTAGGAGCAATATTCTAAGGGGAAAACCACTGAACGCCAGCCCGTTATCTGAAAATGGAGCATAATAAGTGTGAATTCGAACTGCGCACACACACAAACACCCACACGCCTAAGCAGCCAGAACAAAACAGGCACAATCGGTGAACTTTTGCCCCTCTTTAAAGCATTAGCCTTGAGAAAAGAGTTGTGTTCTCCATAATGAAGAGGCAAGACTTAATTTCAGATCAACCAGCCTTTAGAAGGACGGAGAGACGCTACACTACTGTCCCTATGCAAGATCTTCCCCCACACCGCCCACATTTACTCCACTGACACAAAGTCGTCTACCAGGCCCTTGGTCTAGAAAAGGCCAGAAAATGGCTATTGATTTCTGATAAACAAGTTTCCACGCTGGGAGATCAGGACCTCTCGATTTCTTCAAGGGCGAGGAGAACGGACAATAACGTGTGGCCCGATCTTCTTTTCTTTGCCTCAGCCCCTGAAGGCCAGTGTGGCCAAAAGCAAGCAGGCTGGATAATACAAGAGGGAGGGCTCTTTGTATCTCAAATGAGAATCTTTGATGATCTTGAAGAGCAACTTCAAACAGGCTGAAAGAGAAGAGAGGAGAGTCGAGGAGGATAAACCACATGTTTATCAGGTTGTAGATACACAAGGGAGGAGGGAAAGGCTTCTAAAGTAAACGAAACCGGACGGAGGAACGTGCATGTGTGCAGACGCTTGCCCTTTGAAATGAGATACAGTGGTCAAATATAATTTTAGCATATCACTTTGATGTTTGTTAATTGAGAGAGGGATATTTCATGTTACCTTAAAAAGCACGAGTCGGGAAATGAGCTGGGAAATGAGGATCTCACAGGAGACTATAAACAGTTGTGGTGTAATCGTATGCCTCATCTATCAAAGTTCTCACAGAAACGGCCAATACACAGATAAAATGGAGCATGGCCACTCTGTCTGCAAGGAATGTGCAAAACTGCATATTTTCAAAATCAACTAGCCGATGGGTTGCCAAAAATAGAGCATATAATTAGGCTAGTTTAAGATTTACCTGCTTTATGTATGACTTGTGACTTGTTCTTGTGGTCAAAAACATCTAGACAGAGAAAGGAAATTGGGAAAATAGAGGTCTTGAAATAACATTTTTTAAAACTGGAACAATGGCGTCTTTTCAAAAATAAATAAAATAAATATGTAAACAAACAA
>NW_015629561.1:1685932-1693362 GCF_001515625.1 Sinocyclocheilus rhinocerous
ATAATAATAATAATAATACATTAAAAAATGAACTTGGAATAGTATTTATGATTTTATATTGAATAATATTTTAAATATTATTTTGCATTAACAAAATTATATTTTAAATATTTTATTCATTAGAAGATCATATGTACCTACATTCCGAATTCATTGTTTTAACACAAATATGGTTATTTAAAAACTGTGCACATTGCAGTTTTTGCCATCTGAAAGTGAGTGACAGAATCTGCCACAGCGATTGTGGAATGACTCTTCTGTTCTTTTGGATTTTCTTAGGCTTGAGAGAGTGAAACAGAGCCATTCATCATTGCTTCTTGAGGTAAAGACACCTGCCGCACAGTTATCTTAAGAGAGAGGAGAGAGCTGGAGGGAAAGAAACAGCTCTCCATCCTCTGTATCATCTATCTACTGACTTGCTGATGCGAAGCAATTTTTGGTCTGAGTTTGTGCTTGTGTTTATGTGCATAACCTACGGGTAGATGTCTCTCGCACAGAGTTGATCTCTTTGTCTCTGTCTGTCACTCAGATGCAATATCATTATTTAGCTGTTTGGCAAGAAGGTCCTTATCATCAGTGCTGCAAACATCCTGCACGAGAGATGGACTGCTTCAATCGACAATTACCCCAAAAAAGGTGCATCGTAGCAATCTCATGTATGAAAGTATCTCCG
This sequence comes from Sinocyclocheilus rhinocerous, assembly GCF_001515625.1. NCBI lineage: Eukaryota > Metazoa > Chordata > Actinopteri > Cypriniformes > Cyprinidae > Sinocyclocheilus > Sinocyclocheilus rhinocerous. Next base: position 1,686,606 of record NW_015629561.1, read on the forward strand.
ATCCCCTAATGACTCTTCAGACAACCTACAGACTTTAGATTGGAACAGACAAGGACAGAACAATAGCAAAAACACTACCACTGAGCAAGGCACATAACCTCAGCTACGTTTAAAGGCCCATTCATACCAAGAACAATAACTACAGTATAAAAATAACTATAACGATAACTATATTACAGTCCACAACAACGGATGCCACAACAACGGATGCTAACGTTCTGTTTATTATAAGCACACACAGCAGCAGCATCTATTGCTTTAAGTGTTTGAACTCTTCGAAGCAGGATGGATTCTGATTGGCTGATTGACATTATCAATATAGTTGTGGTGTGAACTCTCCTATTCTTTTAAATTTAGAATGGTTTACAACTACATCTTTGACATTATCATTATAGTTATCGTCCTTTGTGTGAATGGTCCTTAAAGGCTGGAATACACTAAACAATTTATAAAATCTGAACAGATTTGTCTCTCAACAGAATGGTTACAAACTGGGCGTCATACACTAAGGCCACGTACACTGCAGCTAAATTCGGTTGTCAATTCACCTTTTAGTGCCCCGTTCTGTACACACACAGTTCATTAATTTACCTTCCAAACATAAACAAAACATGACGGTTTTAGTTAAAATCGCTGAACATAAATCTTTGGTCGATGTAATATTATTTTGTGCAAAAACAGTGGATACCAAACATGCGAGACAATAAAATGTTGCTATGGTTACCATAGAAGACAAATGTAAAAAAAAATGTGTTCTAAATTCCTTCGATTGGATGGAATCATACCCTGCCTCCAAATAGATCTACTTCCATACCTGAGGAGAGTAGTACAGTCCAAATTGATGGTATTTATTAGGGATGCACAATATTATCGGAACGTTATCGGAATCTGCCGATAAAGGCTTAAAATGTAAACATTGGCATTTGAACAAATTTGTGCCGATATGCCTTGCCGATAAGACGAATAACTCACATGTGCTCAGGGTGTGCTAGCGATAAGATCAAGTCAGCAGTGTGGTCGTTCTTGAAGCGAACTTTTGCCTGAATGGTGATTAGATTCACTGTTTTGGATCGCAGCATTTAATTTGAGAAAGTATGTACAGAATGACACTTCCGGTGTGCGATAGAGTAAACAGGTACTAGCACACGCAGCAGCAACAACAACAACAACAACAACCTCCCCGTGGTACTAATGCCCATCCCGTAAGACCTTTTATTTATTTAGGGGGCACTTTTGGCCTACTTGTAATAAAATGAAAAGTAAAATACACAAATAACATTAAGATACTTGTATTTTTACAGCTCTTTTGCTTTAGACCATCTATTAATGTTAAATCTACAAATAAAATGATAAGGTTTCAACTGCATCTGCCTTAATAAATACATAAATAAATAAATCAAACAGCAGAGATTGATTATAGCTATTTTCAAAGCTTTCAATTAACTCATTAAAAAAATAACTTTAATAATGTTTATTAGTTCTAACAAATAAGTTTTTGCTCAAACAAAATAAAAAATATTTTTTTTATAATTTCTGCGCAGAAGAGACTTTGTGTTGTTTCAAAACAAAAGGAAATATATATCGGTATCGGCTATCAGACAAAATGGTTTGAAAAATATCGTCATATTGGATATCGGCATCCCTAGTATTTATAAAACAGGAGAAAGTGAAAAGTACCCATATGACCTACTACTTTTAAAACATGCATCTGTTGGACACTTTATTATCCCATAAGGCCATGGGAGATGTTTTGTGAATGGCAGTGAAGCAGCGCAACTGAAGCCATAATTCACAAGACAATGACAAAATCGCAGATATAGTACTTCTGAATTTCACTCATACTACACACATTCATACTATATACAACATACTTTAATGGTTGCAGAGTAAGTTTCAAACCAAATGTAGTACTATACTATACTTTATGAGATTTTGGATGCAGTGGTAGTCTGAAGCTGAAGCTGGAGCCTGTGTCCATCATAGACTATGGGATTTTCTGTGAAATGTGTCAACTCAAATCTGCAGACCGGCTCTGACTTTCGGCAACTAGCATCAACTCGTCCAGACTGTAAATCAGGGCAGAAAACTTGGCAAAACTCATGTAGTGTATTTCAGTCTTAACATAACAAACAACAAAGTATCAGAAACAGGCAGACGGAGAGACAATGGATCCTCCCGCAGGCCTGTGATCAGAAGGTCAACAGACACTTTATTAATGACCCGTCCACCCTCTTATTATTCCGAATGAATTTATCCATGCCAAAAAAACAGCGCAGGTTTTCACGCTCATTAGGCTGATCTTTTGGGTCTTTTTTAAGTACATTCATATGCCCACACACTGTGGTCAATTATACACTCAGGGCTGGATGTCCTGCTCTATTTGTGTTCATTTAACACACACGCCAGCCATATTGTCAAGCTCATTTCCACTGAATCAGCACCCTGAGGATTCATTATCTATTCTTTAACATCCTCGACATTAGGAAGATTAAGCCGAGCTCACCGCAGCCTGCAAAGGCCACCGGTGCAGCATGGGCTTCATTACCCATAATGCATTTATGTGAATGGCGATTACAGTGTTTACTCAGTTCAAAGTAGGAGCAATATTCTAAGGGGAAAACCACTGAACGCCAGCCCGTTATCTGAAAATGGAGCATAATAAGTGTGAATTCGAACTGCGCACACACACAAACACCCACACGCCTAAGCAGCCAGAACAAAACAGGCACAATCGGTGAACTTTTGCCCCTCTTTAAAGCATTAGCCTTGAGAAAAGAGTTGTGTTCTCCATAATGAAGAGGCAAGACTTAATTTCAGATCAACCAGCCTTTAGAAGGACGGAGAGACGTTACACTACTGTCCCTATGCAAGATCTTCCCCCACACCGCCCACATTTACTCCACTGACACAAAGTCGTCTACCAGGCCCTTGGTCTAGAAAAGGCCAGAAAATGGCTATTGATTTCTGATAAACAAGTTTCCACGCTGGGAGATCAGGACCTCTCGATTTCTTCAAGGGCGAGGAGAACGGACAATAACGTGTGGCCCGATCTTCTTTTCTTTGCCTCAGCCCCTGAAGGCCAGTGTGGCCAAAAGCAAGCAGGCTGGATAATACAAGAGGGAGGGCTCTTTGTATCTCAAATGAGAATCTTTGATGATCTTGAAGAGCAACTTCAAACAGGCTGAAAGAGAAGAGAGGAGAGTCGAGGAGGATAAACCACATGTTTATCAGGTTGTAGATACACAAGGGAGGAGGGAAAGGCTTCTAAAGTAAACGAAACCGGACGGAGGAACGTGCATGTGTGCAGACGCTTGCCCTTTGAAATGAGATACAGTGGTCAAATATAATTTTAGCATATCACTTTGATGTTTGTTAATTGAGAGAGGGATATTTCATGTTACCTTAAAAAGCACGAGTCGGGAAATGAGCTGGGAAATGAGGATCTCACAGGAGACTATAAACAGTTGTGGTGTAATCGTATGCCTCATCTATCAAAGTTCTCACAGAAACGGCCAATACACAGATAAAATGGAGCATGGCCACTCTGTCTGCAAGGAATGTGCAAAACTGCATATTTTCAAAATCAACTAGCCGATGGGTTGCCAAAAATAGAGCATATAATTAGGCTAGTTTAAGATTTACCTGCTTTATGTATGACTTGTGACTTGTTCTTGTGGTCAAAAACATCTAGACAGAGAAAGGAAATTGGGAAAATAGAGGTCTTGAAATAACATTTTTTAAAACTGGAACAATGGCGTCTTTTCAAAAATAAATAAAATAAATATGTAAACAAACAAACAAACAAACACCGCTGCAAAACTAACCAAAAAGAAATTTTAAAAAAGTAAAAATAAGGGATTAGTCCAAATAATATATTTAATACTTTATAATTATTGGCATGTTATGGCATATATCAAAATGCTATACTATTCTTTGTAAAAATAAATAAACCAACAAACAAACAAGCAAAACAAACAAAAACAAACAAACCTTTAAAAAAGGTAAATCCTCCTAAATGCTAATCCTCCTAGTTAAAGCATCACAATAACGTAAATACATGTACAGATAACAGTACGAAAAATAAGATTTTTTTTTAGATTTGCTAAAGATTATATTTATTACTGTAATTAAATTATTAATTTAATTGAATTTTTTTCTATATCTATCTACACACAGAGCTTTACAGAAAAATTATTTTAAAAAACTACAATCATACAAATTTTCATAAGTAAATAAAAAATAAAAAAAATACACAAAATGTTTTAATCCATAACCAATTTGAAATTAATATACTGTGTATCCCTATGAAAAAATAAAAAAATAAGTCTACCTGACTAGTCAGTCAACCATCGTGACTCATCCCTACAATATATATTCATAATGATTTTGGTTATCACTCTGTTAATATTTCATGTACAGTATGTTGATTATTTAAAATTAATGAGGCTTGCTAGTGGCAATTCATCCATGTCTTGCAACACCAATTGTTTCAATAAAATAATCATTACCACATGGACAGGCAAATAGAATTAAGACAGTAACAGATTACATGTTACATAAATTATGTTGAACAGCCGTAACATGATTAATTTATGGAGAGATCAACCGCCCGGAAAAGAGGACAGGTTGATGGAGTGTACTAGCTGACCGACAGAACAACTTGGCTGCAGCGGGCCCCCTTTCCTCGTGCCCACCCTTTGGCGGGTCATACACTCCTGTAGTGCCTTACCCTGGCACAACGTGACCCCTGTGTGCCCACTGCACCAATGCCAAGAGCCAGGGAGAGCATTCAGACATGAGTAATGATGCCACTGCAACCGAAGGAACAGCCAGAGAGGAGAGCACACGCTCGCCTGCATAATAGAAACTGGAATGCCGGCAACTGCACTCCCTTCCTAACAGAATCTGGCAAATCAGGTTGGACTGCAGACATTTCCCATTCAGCATCAATGTCCCAAAGCTAAATCTGGAGAGGAGAGTAGCTGGAAGCAAAGAAACATGAGAGGTTAAGCCATAGGTCATAAGAGCAATGAAAAACGTGCCAAACGCGCTGTCTGGTGCACCAGGAAAGTAGACTGTGTCATCTTCTAGCTGAATGAAGCTGAGATGTTCTCCGTTTAAATCAATTACATCAACATATTGTGGCCAATACCAGTGCATCTGTCGGCCAACATATTAAATGCCCACTCATGCACTGTATCTGTGTACGCAGTTTATGAATGTATGAGCACGCTTGCCAACTGAAATGATGAAGGGAGAGGGCGGTGACAGTGATGCAGATGGAACGGTGTGATGGGAGCGTTTGCGTGACTGAGGAGAAGAGTGTGTGAACGCGGGGAGGGGGTGATGTGAGATTTCGATCTGCGCGCAAGCAAAATCAGCATCTGTTAGACAGCCGCTGTCGACTACTGAGCCAAAGGAACCAGAAGAAAAGGGCAGCATCCAGTGGACCAAATTCTTGGGCTTTGTTTAGACACGTATCCAACTCATATCCATTTCTGTAGTCTAAACAGCAAAAAAACACAATGTTTACAGCCAAAATCTGATGTTTACAAACCCGATTCATCCTATGATATCATGATGGACATGAGGAAAGGCAACATTTTCTGTTTTCCATCATCCCTTTCCACATTGGCAGTTCCTTCAGTGGTTCTATGTGAAAGTCTCCATTGTTACTCTAGCAACCCATATTGATTACGCTGTCAGAACAAACTTGCAAAATGACAGTGAAAATAGTCAATTGTAAGGATAGGATTTGAAAACCAAACTGGATATGTGTTCAGTGTGAACAAAGCTGTGGAATTCTTAAAGGGATAGTTCTATCATCACTTTTTGTTTGTTTTTGTTTTTTTGGTCCATACAATTGAAGTCAACGACCAAAACTGTCAAAATAAACAAGTCATACAGGTTTGGAACGACATGAGGGTGAGTAAAGATGACAGCATTTTTATTTTTGGGTAAAATTAAGACAAATTAAGACATGTAAAATTCTGCAGGAGTATATTTCAAACCACTTTGAAACTGCAGTTTTCCAAGCTAAAAGTTCTCATATTTTTTTTAAAAGTAGACAAAAATATGCAAACAATAATCATAAACCATATTCCTTTTATGTAGCTGACTACATAAAAGCTATTTATAGTTTTAAAATAATTTTACATTATTTTATTAATTATATCATTTAAACTATTTAATAAATCCAAATGGGTAACACTTTAGAATAGGGAACACATTCACTTTTAACTATGACTTTTCCCTCAATAAACTCCTAATTTGCTGCTTATTAACAGTTAATAAGGTAGTTGTTAAGTTTAGGTATGGAAGGACAGGGGTAATATGCTCATGCTTTCCAGCTCCCGTCAGGACTCTGGCAGCCACATTTTGAACCATCTGAAGGCGGTTTAAGGAAGATTGACTGATCACCAAAAAAAGAGAGTTACAATAATCAAGCCTCGTGGTGATAAAAGCATGGATTACTCTTTCAAAATTAGTAAAAGAAAGAAAGGACTTAATATTGGCAGACCTAAGCGCTCTTGTAGGGTGGTGGTCTATCAACAAATCAGAGAGGTATGAGGGTGCTAAACCATTTAAAGACTTAAAAACCAATAAGAGCACTTTAAAATTAATCCTGTAGCGAGCGGGTAACCAATGTAACGACTGAAGGACAGGGGTAATATGCTCATGCTTTCCAGCTCCCGTCAGGACTCTGGCAGCCACATTTTGAACCATCTGAAGGCGGTTTAAGGAAGATTGACTGATC
>NW_015629561.1:1693589-1712623 GCF_001515625.1 Sinocyclocheilus rhinocerous
TTTCAAAATTAGTAAAAGAAAGAAAGGACTTCATTTTTACCAGTGTTCGCAACTGATAGAAGCTTGACTTCACAACTTGGTTAACTTGCCTATCAAGCTTTAAGGCACTGTCCAACACCGCACCCAGCTTTTTCACGTACGGCTTTACATAAGGTGCCAGAACACCAAGATTTAGATTTGGTATACAGTATGTATCTGAAGGGGTAAACACCACAATCTCTGTTTTATTCTCATTCAGAAATTTAGGGACATCCATGCTTTAACATCCAAGAGGCAGGCGGCCAACGGGTTGTAGCGTCTGCGTAGAATCATGCATGATCTTTGGGTTTTATGGGTCTAATCCATTCTTATGTTTCAAAGAAAGATATATTTGTGTGTCATCTGCATAACAATGATAACTTATACCATACTTAAAATAAATAAATAAATAAACAAAAATAAATCCGAGGGGAAGCATATACAAGGAAAATAACATGGGAGCTAGAGTAGAGCCTTGCGGGACCCCACAGGTCAAAGGTACAGAAGAAGAGTGAAATTTGCCAATATTAACTGTTCCTAAAATAAGACTGGAACCAATTTAGGGCAGAACCTCTAATGCCCACTGCCTGTTCTAAGTGGGAAAGAAGAACATTGTGGTCTACAGTGTCAAAAGCAGCGCTCAAGTCTAAAAGTACCAGTGCTACAGAATCTCCAGGGTCGGTAGCTAAAAGAATGTAATTAAACACTTTTAAAAGAGCCGTCTCAGTGGAGTGAAATTTTCTAAAGCCTGATTGGAACGCATCAAAAATTTTGTAATCGACCAAGAAACTTTGGAGTTGATGAAAAACTACGTTCTCTATAATTTTTGCTAAAAATGGAAGATTAGAAATGGGTCTAAAATTTGATAAATCAGAGGAATCTAAATTAGGCCTCTTAAGTCTGGGTTGTACCGAGGCATGTTTGAAATAGTCAGGAACAACTCCTAACTCGAGGCATTTATTAATCAAATTTAAAAGTGTCGGACCCATTACATTGAACACTTGTTTAAATAACCGTGAGGGAATTATATCTAAGGGTGAACCAGTAGGTTTGAGTTGATTAACAATGTCATTTAAAAAAGAAAGCGAAATAGGTGTAAACTGACTAAAGACACCTGTATATTTGAAATGGCCTGCAGGATCGCTAACAACCGATTTGATGGTATGTCTGATCTCAGATATCTTAACTATTTAAATAAAATTAAATTTGATTTTATTAAGGGATTAAGGGATCTAGAATAAAATCATGCAGAATAAGGCATTAATATGTGCTTTATAAGTACTTATAAACAGCCAATATGCTAGTAATATGCATGCTAATAAGCAACTAGTTAATAGTAAGAATAGGTCCTTAAAATAAAGTGTTACCCTTAATGGAAATCATTTAATAGTTAAAAAAAAAATTTAAACTCTCCATTTATATAAAATCTAATTTTATTTTATTTAAATAGTGATAATTAGCAGTGTTCAACAAAATATTCCCATACAAAAAGATTATGTAAAATACTGTACAAAGACTTCTGATGGTTCCGAGTCTCTTTTATGAACCTTATGTATGACTTGAATGAGTGAATGACTGAATGAATGATATCTCAGACAGCAAGAACATTCTAGAATGATGTGTTTCAACAATGCCTAAGTTGCACAAAATGTGAGAGTGTGACAAAAATAGTTTTGTCATGCTACATAAAGCTACAAAAAGAAAACATCTGAGCTATAGTCTTGCTACTTAAAAATGTAGAAATGTAAAAAAGTTACAAGCAGCAGCTTTTTCTACGATAACAGCAAAACATGACAGCTTGATGTTAAATGTCATTGTAGTCCGTATCGTATGTTTACACAATGAAAGTAGGTCCGCACCGAGACGCAGAGCAGAATTTAGTACATGATTCCACTAAGCTTTAGCTTTCTTTTGACCTTTAGACATTTTTTTTAGGTGGAGAGCTTCTCTTGTTACAAAAAAGCAACAAAGCAGAAGTTTGAACCTGAAGTATGACTTGCTTCAGAAAACCTGACAGGAAAGTAAAGTGAAGAGTTTCAAGTGTGTGTGTGTGACGTGCGTGCCGTCTGAGGTGTGAGAACGGCGCTAGCATTCTCAATGCATTGAGTCAGTGAAATATAATTCCGTTAATGAAAAGCTCTCTCTTTCGCACCCCCTTCCTCTTTTATTTTAAGTCTAACATGCATGTGTGATACCAACTAAGCATCTAACAAACGGCTTGTTCCTATTCCTCCTATCTAGAGGGAAAGGAGAAAAAGGGACAGACTGGCGGTAATGAAAATGGTTTCTCTTTTGTTCTTTGACTGAGAACAGGAGCAAAAAGGTTGTAATTTAACTGCTGGGAGTGCCATGAAGACATTGGATGTAATAATGGCTTTTGCTCTCTAATTTGTGTAGGGATTTGCCCGGACACAGTTGTTCTCCATAGGCCTTAATGCTACACTGCCTTTGAATGAGAGCGAGAGCGAGAGCGAGTGAATGAGAGGTGCAAGCCTGCGTTAAAACAGCAGATGGAGTGAATATATTTACCCTAGAGTCTAAATGGACTCACACAAGGCCAACCGTTACAACATGTGGACAAGCTTTTGGCAAAATTCAGTGTAAAGGTCAATAAAAGTTTGCTATCAAAACTACTGTAGATTACAGTATTAGCAAAATAGAATTTCAGGCTTTAGGTGATATGTGCATCATCAGCTGAGTTCTATAATAATGCGCCTAGTTCCAATGTTGCTTGGCAACCGCAAACAGCCAGCTCTCAGGCTAATGAACAATATCACTTGCTGGAAGAATTGTTTATTGTAATTATTATTCATAAGAAACTTTATTGGTGTATATTTCCTGATCATTGTAATTATTCTCATTATTTTAAGTAATACGTTTAATTATTATTGAATGAATCATTTTATAATATAGCTGTTGTCACCAGTTTATGCTGCCCAAATGCCTATAATTGACCTATTAACTCCCCTTAACCATCATAAAACCACTTTAAAGGAGTCATGAATTGAGAAATTTAACTGTCCTTGATCTTCTGACAAACAAAACATCAGTGTGCTATAAAAACACATACCTGTATAAAAAAAAACATATCTGCCTACACCGCACAATGAATCTCTTTGCACTGTGTGAGTTGTGATAAAAGCATTCATGAGAGTGCAGGAGTCGAGATCACTTTAGATTTTCATTACCTGAAATAAAACAAACATTAGCTGAAATAAAAATAAATAAAAATATTCTATAATTATAATATTATAATTATATATTTTATAATATTATATAATTATTTCAGTTAGCTACCAAGGTAACATTTCTCAATTTCGTTTAGTTTTAGTTGAAGAACTAACAACTAAAACTTAATAAAACCTATATAGCCATATATAGACAAAAAAAAACTATTACCTCGAAATAATAACTTAACATTATCCAGTGTATTTACACCAAAATATTAACTTAATATTAAATTATACCACAAACCACTAATCTATGAATGCTACTAAAATAACACTGAATCAGGGCTGAAAATGGCTTTTTATTTCTAAATTATGACAGTTTTTGTTAAAAAAAACAACCTCGCAAAGCAAAAACTGAAATTCATGACCCCTTTAAAACAACATATTGTGGCTTACTGTTTTATTTAATTATAAATGCATGAATATTTCCAGCGATGGACATTTATGGATGAAACTTTAAGTGTAACGGCATGAGATCGAATTCACATACATAACACTGGATGTTTGACCAATTCAAAATTAGCAAAGAAAATAGGGCAGCTTTCAACTCCAGGGAAGATGAAATAATTCTGGTGTGTGTGTGGGTCAGGTTTTGCCTACATTGTGAGGACTAAATGTGCCCAGAAGGATAGTAAAACCTGAAATCACTGAGGTAGCGGCAACAATCCCGACGAGGAAAACGGCTTAACAATCATACTTTCTGTAAAAGTTGGGTTTAGGGGTAAAGTTAGGGGACAGAAATTATCATAGTTAAAGGAAAGTCTCTACCGTGGTAGAAAAATTTACTTGTGTGTGATCAAATTTGGCCTATTAATTGTCTTGAATAACAGTCCACACGGCAGAAAGCCATCAAGTCCAAAGCTGTCAGCCTGGACCACCGCAAGAACAGGTGTTAGCTCTAAGGTAAAAACCAAAAGCTGTTCATCCATCAGTTTCGTAGTTAAATAGTGTATTTTCCCTCCCTGTTCACCTCACTGCAGGGCCTAAGAACTACACATTTATTTTAGCTCCTGAAACTGAGCCCAGTTGAACTAGCTGATAGCCGTAATGCAGTTTGCCACTGTTTTTCCAGTCTGGATATGGAGCACAGGCTTACAGCAGAGCAGATGTGCAGCTCTAGCACAGCTGCGGCTCTGTGAAATTTATTTACCAGTGTGCTTCTTTGTATAATAAAAGACAAATGTCATTGTCTTAAGTCTTTTCATCATAAGAACAACATCCTAGTGTAGAGGAAGAGGAAGAACTTCCATTTCTATGAAAGTTAAATTAAAGTACAGGGTTGAATCAGAGACTATAAATCCGGGTTCCTAAGTGACAGTTCACTGGTGGTAACCCTCTATCACACCATCTGCTGCGCCTCCTGTGCTTATATATATGAGATTATTTCCTTAAGGAGCTTGTGGTGCCAAAAGGACTGATGCTTATAATTGGAACTCAAATGCGTATATTTTTTATTCCTTATTTTACTTGTTCTATTTTTTATTTATTAAAATTTTTTATTATCTGTGTTTTTTTTGTTCTGTCCCTGTCATTCTGTTACACTGTGGAAGCTTCTGTCACGAAAACAAATTCCTCGTATGTGTAAACATACCTGGCAATAAAGCTCATTCTGATTCTGAAGCAAATTTTTAAAATCCACTGAAAACATCTTCTAACTTTTTTGGTCATAGACAACGTATGGTGAAGATATTACGTTATTAGAAGGTACGTTATTGCCTAGCGTTAAATTTAAAAAATTTTTTTATAAAAACGTGGGCTATATAAAATTTTAATAATAACAAACATCATATTGTTCCCTTTGTTTTGCGTATGCTCGTGTCGCTTACAATTAAAGACCTTCTCTGATTTTATTATTGTTTGCAAGGTTGCAACGTTACTTTGCAATATTTTTTATATTTTTGGGTATTTTGCATGGTCTGTCATTGGAGTAGTGTCACCCGGGTGGGAGTTTTAACTCCTGTTCACTGGGAATAAAAAAAATCATTTAGCTGATGCAGAGAGACATATAGACCGGGGGAATCCCCCCCATCTCCCCACCCTCTGTGGGGTCTTATCACTCAGCATACCCAGTTAAAAAAGTCACCGCTCGCCACTGACACACATACTGGCGATTTGAGAAAGCACAAGTTCTGCATTCCAGAGGCTGGCAACAGCTGATGGCAAATAATATGAGGTAATGTGTGACTCTTTAAAATCGTTAAAAAGGCAGTTCCCTAAATACTTAAAGTGTCAAACAATTAACTGAAATAAACTCTGATACTGAAGAGCTATACTAAGAATTTTATACTTGCTGGCCGATTTACTAAGATCCCAAATAAAGAGTGCTAATTTGCTTGTGAAATCTATCGAACATATTGTGTGCGAATTGCTAAAAATAACCACTTGTGCAAGTAGGTTGGACACACAAAATTAGTTTTTTAATTATTTATTTAATTTTATAAAATATTAAATAATAAATAATAATAAATACTAAAATAAAATAAAATAAAATAATAAAGCCAAGTTGACCACACTATGTATTCTTTATTATAGCTTTTTAAAGATGAATAAAATAAAATAAACAGCAGTATTGGCCACACTATTCATTCTCAAAGTCTCAGTTCTGTCAAAATAACAGCATAGTGCACAACACCACTCACATTAATACCTGTTGTATTAACTCGTAATAATTTGCTCACACAGTCACCGTTTCAGAAATTACTTTCAGGATTGATAAATCCTGTGCTATAAATCCAGTGCCATTTAATCCATTTGCACTGACACTGGTCTTTACTGTGTATGTTTGAAAGCACGCCACAAATTAGTTATTAATTATTACAAAAATGACGTGCTGACATCGCGTTTGGTCTCATTCTGTATCGTGTATCTTGTCAGTGTCTGCGCTTGCTTGGCCATTTGTTGTGGAGAAAATAAGGAAAGTGTGTCCAGCTGAATTAATTTAGTATTTTGGAAGACGGGTAGAATAAATAAATTACACATTCATTAAACCCACAAAAAAACCCCGACCTAAATCAGGTGTTTAAAATACACAATCCTCAAAAAACTACATTAAAAAGTTTAATCCAAAAAACTTTGAAACATTACACTGTTATCCTCAAGGGAACCATTGTCTGCTCCCAACAATGCACTGTAGGTGAATTCAAGTTTTACCATCATTGTGGGTACATTTTGTCCTTGCAGTGTAGGTAAATCTGACTCACACACACTTACACACACTAAAACCAGTCCTAATTGCAAAGGCAACACCTGTCATATCATTGCCAATCTACAACCAGGATCTCTATCCCACAATGCCAACTTAATGGTAAGGGTCTGGACACTGCTCCCACCAGAGGCAGCCAAATTGGATGTTTCACCTCACTGCATGACTACTAGAGAGCCACTCCAATGGTGAACCTATTAGCAGGACAGATATAGCTCTCCTGGGAGAGAAACAGAAGGAGAGCGAAAAAAAAAACAATGAATGGGTGGGATTTTCCCTGGCATACGAAGTATGAACAGTATATTTCTAGTTATCTATCTTCATTTCTGTCAACTGGTTTTGGATCACACCCACATTAACCTCAGCTATTATGTTCCTCTTATTTGCTCCTCAACACTGTATTAAAATCTAATACTCAAGACTAATGCATTTCCTACCATGGCATTTTTTTAACATTATGACAGGCTAACAGGAGGGCTCATTTGAGACGGATATGCAGAATAAGAGGCTACGCCAAGTCCCCTGGGTGGCGGCGTTCATTACTGTATTGTATTAAAAATACACCCGTGCTGAATAAGATATTGATCAAATTGGGTGGACTGTGAAGCTGCCTGCAGAATTGCAATAACGGTGTAGAAATCATTCACTGCAATTCATTGCAGCCTAAATAATGTTTTGATAAATGACATGCCAACAGACAAAAAACACTTCCTTTTTATTATACCCCCCACCCCCAATTACACACTTTTTAATCTTCCCCTTTTTTTCCATTTTTAACCCTCAGCGACACGGGGAGCGAGGAAGACATCTGTGTTTCATTTGTCTGTGTGTGTAAACTAAAAAGCAGCATTGTGTTGTCTGTCACTAAATTTGATGTTCTAGCCGATGTGCTCTGTGATTTGGCTGTTGCACAGCTGAAGCTCCTCTTTCGCTGTTTTTTTCCCCGCCGTGCACCTGATGGGTTTGAACAATTTGCTCGGCTGGCAGAAAAACGCATAATCAATCGGGAGATTACAGATAAAAGGCTTTAAAACCAGCCGACCAAGGCACTTTATACTATAACAATTACACCTCGGCCTACCTCAGGTAGCGCCAATTAAACTGTGAAAGAGTGAGGGCGGGGGTAGAGAGAATGAGAGAGAGACAAAAGAAGAGAAATGGACAGAAATAATTTGCAGTGGAGGTGAAACATAGCAAAGTCAAGGCAAGTCATTGGGCGGCCATATTTTGCTCAATATTATAAATAAAAAAACATTAAACACACTTATATTTTTATATATTGTATTAAAATGTAAGTAATAAAAAATGCATCATTTAACTGATAGGTGGGACTTTTAGCCACCATATCTTATCTTAGCAACACTGTCAGTGGGTTTTAAAAAACGGACCCAAACAAACCACCACAGATAAGGCATCAAAATATAAGGGAAATGGCAATGAAAGGACGAACTGCAATCTGTTCGGGGGGAAAAAAGCAGATCTAAAAAAAAAAAAATGTGTCGTTTTCTGTAGCTGTAAAGCTTTCTGTCATCAAAACCACAGAGTGCAGCCAGTCCCACACAAAGGCCAAGGACACAGAGTTCTCCTTCATTCACACTTTCATCTTCATTCCTCCATCTCTCTTTTACACTTTTTATGCATAGTGTATAGTATATGTGCTATTAAACATGCACTACCTTTCTAACCAGGTCTAACCAATTTGAGTCACACTCACAATGGCTCTGGACAGGAGAAGAAAATGTGCACGTGTTTGTGCGAACACATTTGTGTAAAGCAGCCGGAGGAGTAATGCCTGCTGTCTAAACAGTGACCATCACCGTTACTGTTGTCAGGATGATGTCGTCAACATCTTTCTACATTGCTTCAACCATATGGCCCTTTGCTTTGTTTACACTAACACCATACAAACACAGGAAAAATGCATTCATTTTTTAAAATAAAGAAATTCTCTGGTCTGCAGAGAGTTTTTTTTTTTTTCATCCTTTTCAAGCTATTCAAAACGCTTGCATTAGCCATATTATTATCCATTATGGTGCATTTGCAGAAATCTTGAAGGGCAGCACACTATTTGTACCAGCTTACTGTCTGACAAAAGAGCACTGGCAAAAAAAGTAAAATGTGCTGGCCTGGAAATACAGACCCTGCTGGCCTGCACATATCCTATTTTCGTGCAAAGTGCAGAGTAAACAGAAAAAAACGGACCCAGTGCCACGTCTTGTTTCCACAAAGCATTGCGGGCAAGTGTGCTTTGAGTGCAAAACATATACAGCTCAAGTTTAGGACAGGACTGCCCTTTAAGCCCAGACTCTGCAAGACTTTTTTTCACTCCTTTCTGATCTCGCTCTTGCTCTCCATCTCCAAATGGATGCAGAAATGGTCAGCGCAGGTGTTATTTTTCTAGCGGCCCTAGCAGCTCTGCAGGTGGACTATATGCTGGTCACACAGTCCATTATATCCAGCACATGCGTGATACTTCCTGCGCTCCATTTTGCTAAAAATGGGAGGCAATTTGAGAATATATAACAGCATAAATTCAATAGCAAAAACACACTTTAAAGATTGCCCCTCGCTGAGTCAAATGTACATGAAAAAAGAGGTCTGTCTATACAGCGACTCCCAGAGTAAGCGCCTCATCTTTGACAAACAGCCAGACCGAACGCGTGTGAACCGAACAATAGAACCGCAAGGGGTGATTGACCGAAGTGAGTCGAGAATGACTGAACGAGCATGCTGGGAAAATGTGCCAGCTCTGAAACTCAGAACAGAACCGAGGGAGCAGAGGTGAGTCTTCAGTAATCACTAACAAAGATTGGGTTCTCTGTGTCAGCCAACAGACCCGAAAGTATGCATTTCAGAAAATAAGATGTACATCTGCTGCCGCAGCGATGCTCCATTCGGATGGAGTCACGCGTGCTTGCGGACCAACATTGAAAAATAATAATCACATTTGAGATCTGGCATATTCAGAGTCATGCAGAGCTGTATCCGGGAACATATTTCTCAAGTACTCACCATGGCCAGATGACAGCAGGGTATCTACAAGTGAGAGAAAACAGAGAGATGGTTAGAAAATGAGAACAACTTTTATACACAACTCAGATATTAGCAAAAAATCAAAAGGATGCAGTACAACAAACTTTGACAATATGCATACATTGGGTTTAATATAACATATTAAGACACAATGAGAGCAGAGACAGGTTAGATTAACAACAATTTTGCTACTGTAGCTGGGTAATTGAGTCATTCGAATCATTCAACAGTCATATTCAAAGACACTATTTCATTCAATTGACTGAAATATAAGCAAGTCATTGAATTGTTAATTCAGCCAATTCATTCAAAAACAGATTTGTTTGATTGTAAAAACAACAACAACAAAAAAACCACAGTGAGTCGTCCAATCTTTCATTTAACCCATTCTTTAAAACACACTGATTCAATAATAAATGAATCTTCTGAATCATTCATTCAACCAATTTGTTCAAATAAACTGATTAATTGAGCAACAAATCAAGTCACTTCCCATATGAGTGAGACATTTCAAATGTTCTTTCAATTAATTCATTCAAAAACACTGATTCATTCAGGAAGAAAACAAGTGAATCTCTGTATGAATCAAATAATCATTCCATTATTTTTAAAAGAAAAGAAAAAAAAAATCATTCAGGAACAAAACGCCACTAAGTATGTGTTGCTTGGAGTCACAACAGTTGACTGCTTTGGTTTTGTTTGTAACCATTTCTGTAAGAAATGCAAACTACACAATGTAACTGGCAACATTGTCAAAAATGTTTATTACCAGTAATAGTAATGTATTAATGCCAAATCACAGCCAATATTAACACTCTTGCGTGTGCCATTATAATTTAGGGTATAATGCTAACAACTGAGAATAACCCTGCTCTTGAACGTTCAAACCTTCAACTCTTCCAAGGTTTATCCCTTTATTTTTTGTTTCACATTTCAGGAGTTCCAATTCACTCTCTATGCAAAATGAGGAAAGGCGAATTCAATTTTCAACTAGCCAGCTCAACTGACTGCATCTTCTTCTGGTTGAACTACAGTTTTGTCTCCACGTTCATGCATTCCTTCATCTGCGAGTATGAAATCCATGTTTCAAAACTTCTGCATGGGGGAAAAATAAAAAAATCACACTTACACACACAGAAAATCCAGAGTGCTGTAGGTCTTCCAAACAATGTTCCTTTATTTTACATGAACAACAATTTCTCATTTATTCAGTATCTCATCCCCCGCTGCTGCGAATTCAGGCAGTTCCTTTCTCCTCCCCAAGGCTTCACGCAGACTCATTGGCACACAATCTGGGTATTTTGGCAAGGATGCAGACTCTAACGCTGTGTCTGAACTCTCGCCCATGCCTAAACCTTGTAGCGCTCACCAGGAGATGACTAACAATCACTGTTACGATTTCAGACTCCCAGCACGTACAGGGCAAACTTAGCCAACTGTAAAACATCAAGGAACTTGCTTCTACCCTGAAAGAAATCTTAAAAATAAATACTTCTTTCATTTGAATAATGAACTAAGAAACTCTCCTCCACTGATGATTCATTTGAGATGCAGACACGTGTTTAGGTTCAATTAAGCAGCATCTGCCTGAAGAAAATAATTTCATAAAACATTTGCAGCATTACAAGGACCCATTCAGCCTTTTCTGTCTATACACTGTCTGTTCCCTTGAGTCACGCGCTCCCGTTATGTATTTAAATCACTCTAGCTAGATGACTATACATGCGTTCTCTCATACATCTTTGAAATGGAAAGGTCATCGCAATTTATTTCTCTCTCTGAAAATACAGATTACTCTGTTTCTTGTTCAATAGTGTTTTCGGTCACTGCCTGCGCACAGCAAGAAATACCCAAACTACAGCCATTGTGAATGTTTCCTATGAACCGTGCAGAATCGTGCAAGTTCTTCTTTACATCTTGCCTCTTGGGTTTTGTAGCAATGTGATAGAACCGCAAGGTCTC
Organism: Sinocyclocheilus rhinocerous; assembly: GCF_001515625.1. Lineage (NCBI taxonomy): Eukaryota > Metazoa > Chordata > Actinopteri > Cypriniformes > Cyprinidae > Sinocyclocheilus > Sinocyclocheilus rhinocerous. The sequence goes on from NW_015629561.1 coordinate 1,705,035, forward strand.
AGAAGATCCTCTGCAACACATTACTGAACACATTCTTTTAACAATACCCAGCCAATATAATTAAAATTGCACTAATGAACAAGCAAATGTACTAAAGTTTCATTTTAAGTGCAGAAGTAATTCACAATTCTGCTGGGTCTTGTTAAACCAAACAGAGGGAGACAGAATGAGAAAGAAGATGATGCAAAGAAATGTATCTACCAACAAAACACTCCCACAACAAAACCATGAATAATTCATTGCGCAAATGGCAACAAACAATATTCCGTTCCACATGGATTTCTGTATTAATTGGAGTGAGCGTAGTGAGAAGTAGAAATTTCCATGTTCCTCCATGTCTTTCTCCCTACTGGAGAGAAAGCCAGAAAGTTGGCTTCATACAAATTAATTAGCTGTCTGATTATGAAAAAACAACAATGGACTTTATTGTTTTCTGCCATTTGTTTGGTTTGATTAATTATTACTAATGGGTTGCGTACAGAATAACAATGAGGTAAACGTTCTTGATTGCTTAAATAAGCAGAAGTGCACTGCTGAGGGTTTATGGTATAAGAAGCAGTGATTGCGAAAATAAACATCATTCTGAACTGTTTGCATTATATGAGCTTCACCAGAGCTGGAATACACATATATAGTTTTAATGTTTATTGTCATTGTATTGATAGGAGATTGGGGAGAAAAGAGCCAAATGGGCTGGATTTAAACCCGCATCTCCCACATCAGCACATGTTTGCATCCTGTTTATTCCAATTTGGATAAGGTATTTTGCCATATTCAGCCACAAAAAAATGCTAACTGGATACATGCCAAAGTCAGAGTGGAAAAACACAGCATGTTTGCTTTAGTAAATTGCTTTTGTCTATTACTAATTATTTATGTGCAACAGGATTAAGCCAGTAATATTCTTTACACAAAAATGCCATACTAAACGTGTGCTCGTGTCAGTGGTACACTCTTAAAAATAAAGGTGCTTCACGATGCCATAGAAGAACCTTTTTGTCTAAATGGTTCCATAAAGAACCTTTAACATCTGAAGAACCTTTCTGTTTAACAAAAGGTTCTTTGTGGCGAAAGAAGGTTCTTCAGATTATAAAAAGGTAAGAAAGAGATGGTTCTTTAAAGAACCTTTGACTGAATGGTTCTTTGTGGAACCAAAAATGGTTCTTCTATGGCATCGCTTGAAGAACCTTTTGAAGCACCTTTATTTTTAAGTGTAATAACCTTCAGTACTCAAGGAGGCAGTAGAGTTCCCTTCAAATGTCTTTGCAACTACAGTAGATTATTATTGTAACCATAACCTTAAACAGTATTATTATTCAGGTAGCTATAAATGTAAACACGTCAAATTAAGCTAATTTGCGAAGCAAGATTCTCTTCAAACTGTTGCTCTGTAAGTAGTTGACCTGAAAGAAAAAAACATCCATAGAAGAAGATATTTTATGCTAATGCCAGAAATAGCGGCCGCCGTGGCAACCCTAAAGGGATGGTCACATTAGGTAAGTTTTGTGGACAAAAAAGGTAAATTGTCTATTGTTAAAAGTAATATATGCAGCACATCTCACACAGAAGTCACTTTCAAACCACATTAAGAATTATTCTTATGTTTTCCATCATTTTAGGAAATGTTTGAAAACACTAGTGTGGACAGAGTGTGTTTTGAAATGAAAACACTGTTTTCAAACGTATCTGGATTAATTTAGACATTGCCTTAGATCCATGTGTGCTGGTGTCCCCATCAGACTTCTTAACTAGCCTAACCAGCACAAGTATTCCTGGCGAACTGCAAGAAAATTCATGCTGGTCTTTTCATCAGGGTAGGCTTTATGCTATCTATGCTGTGGAGTAAAAATGGAGTTTGGTCTTGAGGATCTAGCTTTAGTATGGATAATGTGAGGATGGAAGTGCAAACCATCATCTGAACTGGGGTCCAAAGTAACCAAATAATATCACTTTCAATCTAATAACCAGGCTTAGTAGGTCTGGAGCCTTCAGGCATCATCTCATATCTCAAACCTTTCCCAGTTTGTGGGCGCAGCCTCTCACAATCATGTGACACACCATAAAAGAGGTAATATCCTGTAGGTGTGACATGGTTAAATCTGGGCGCGTGCAACCGTAGAGCAGATCAGGAGGATTTCACACATACAGCGAGGTAATCGAAAACAGTCTCCACAAACATATACACACACACACACATGGCAGAGGTAACTGAACAACAGAGGGATGCACATACAGCACAAACAGATTGTGAGGGTAATTCAATTTCCTGCTGCAGCGCTGAGGCTCAAATGGTCTCCATCAGTGGTTCAATCAGCAGCTGGCTCTGTAATTTCCCCAGCTGGACTCTCACCTTGTCTCACACATTAAAGGGATGCACTGGGCCAGTGCTGATACTCCAGCAAAATCCTAAAGTACAGAACTAGCACTTTAGGCGATACAGTAGAATGGTGTGATAAGATGGCACATGGCTTGTCATACCTGTTGTTGTTAAACAAAAGAAAATACAGCTAAAGGAATAGCACTGAAAAACACCATAGGAAAAGTGTAATACTAAACTGCTGGAGATTTGTAGCAGGAACGCACTACTGAAGCACTACATGTAACATTTTCGGAGAGAGAGAGAGAGAGAGAGAGAGAGGTGTATATACATAATTAAATGAATATGAATACTTCATATGTAAATTATATTAATTCATTGCTAACACTCTACAATAAGGTCTTATTAGTTAACATTAGTTAATGCATTAACTAAAAATGAGCAATATATTTGTTACAGTATTTATTCATATTTGTTGAAAAAAGTTTGGAATAATTAAGATTATAAATGTTTTTGTTTTTTTTAATAAGTCTGTTTTACTCTATGAGGCTGCGTTTACTTGATAAAAAATACAGTAAAAACAAATATTTTTTACAATTTAAAAAGCAATTTCAGCAGTCATTACTCCAGTCTTTAATGTCACAGGATCCTTTAGAAATCATTCTGATTCACTGCTCAAGAAACATTTCTTATAATTGTATACAACAAACATCTACATTATACAATTAACAAGCTGAGATATTTTGTACAAAATTCAGAACACTAAAACATTCTTGCAAACATAACAACCAGACTTTTCTGAAACCAGCACTCCTCTTGATCAACTGGTCAAAAAAATGTAGCCTCTTGAAAAATTCAAGAAAAATAAAATGGGAAGAGGCACAGGTGAGTTTTTTTCAGGGTGGGGAGTCATGTCCCCCAGTGTTCACAGGAACCTTAAACCAGTGTCTTGAAAAATACAAGATAGGGAGCTGAAGTATTCCATCTATAAAAGGATTAAATTGCTGCATCACAGTGCAAAAGTACAGTATTAGCTACAGGAAAAGAGGGTTAAAAAAGGACTGCAAATTTATGAAATTACAGAGAGGTGAGGAGTCGTTCCGGCAAGCAGAACTGAAGATGAAAAATTATTACAATGCCACATGTATTGTGCCACAGGGGTAAAAAGTTTCTGACAGTACAAAATGTTATCCTATGTTATAAAACTATGGTGTGCGGCTTGGAATTATGGGGTTGTGTGTGCTGGTGCAGCAGTTGCTCTGTATTGCGTATTAAAATCTGCTGTAGTCCATCATATCACCAAAATGCTTTCACATTTAAAGCTAATTAGTAGAGCCCGACCGATATATAGTTTTGCCGATATTATCGGCCGATATGAGCCTGCCGCCGATATATCGTATTGGCGAATATGCCGCCGATATGAACATTTTTTTTTACAGAACATATAACGCAGATAAAATGTTTGAAATGGTGTAATTACTTAGTTTGTCCAGCAGAGTGCACTCCATTGTTTGCTACTGGCGACCTGGATGAAACGCTTTAAAGCTTAAGTCTATGGAAAACCATTGAAACTTTGAACGGCCATAACGCGCGGAGGGTGGCGTTCGATAGGGCTCCTCGAGCTGAAGGAATCCCCCGAATTTGGTGGAGATCCACCGGCGCGTTCGCGAGATAGTGACACCAGTCAACACTTTCACTTCAGTAAGGAGGTCTCTTGTTCAGGCAGCAGCATTTAAGTGTTGTCTTATTCGACCATAAGTGCTCTGCGAAGTGGACTTCACATGAAATTCCACCATGATTCCAGTTCCAAGGGAACGTACACGTTACATTCAAAGGGCATTAAAGTGCGCGAGACGTGAATTTATTTTGTATTTATTTACAGAGGTATATTATGTCACACTTCACACTTCTCTAGTAAGTTTCGTCTGTGTGTGAAGACAGTAGTGCAAATCCGTGAATGAATGTTCCGAAGTGAAATAAACTTCAACGGAATAAAGTTGAATGGAATTAAATTTAATTAAAGTTGAATAAACTTCAACTTTACTGTTCAGTGCACTGATGTCAGACTCATTTTGGATAATAAAGTTTATTGTTAAATTGTTAAATGCCCTGCCTCCATTACGCATCTCTGTCACGTCATTATAAGTGTTTCATCACCACATTTGAGTGATCATTGCAAAACATGTGTTTATGTATATATATTCTGTTTATGTATATACTGTATTCTATATATAGTACCAGTCAAATGTTTGTACACACGAATGGGAAAGTGTCCAAACTTTTGACTGGTACTGTACTATAATATACACAAAGAATATCGGCCGATATATCGATATCGGTCTTTTTTTACTCCCTAATATCGGTATCGGCCCCAAAAAACCCATATCGGTCGGGCTCTACTAAATAGCGCTGAAGTACTACATCACAAACTGTAATAACCTGTTTTCATCTGTAAGCTGCATAGAGACTATACTATTAAAAGCCTTATGGTCAAGTTTGATATTGTGATTCTCAGCACAAAGGCCTAACTAGACACAACTGGTGCTGATCCAGACTTTTGGTTTCAATAACTTCTGCAAATTAAAAGAACATAGACGTCTGACCATATGGCTCTCTGATTTTTGGATGAAAGTAAGCATAAATTCTTGCAAAGCTAAGATGCTCATAATATGCCTGCTTTGTCAGGAGCAAATTAATGCAATGCTGGTAAGATATGATTCTTTTTTGAGTAAGAAACTGCTGATGAACAATATTTATGAGTAAATCAACTGAGCCTCATGTTATTAAGTTTCATCTATGGATGCAATATTATGCTCCCAAATCTCTTAATGCAGTTTTCAAGTTCTAAGAAAAATATGAGATAAGAGATACATTTTCTTGCATCAGTGTTGATGGGCTGGCCAATAAAGAAAAGCAAGGAAAAGGAGAAAATATTGTTTATGTTTTGATGTCCATACAGCACATTAACACATTTTACATTTACATTTATCCAAAGCGACTTACAAATTGCATACAATGGCATCACCACAAAATATTTTCCCTTGTTTTTATACATGCTCGCATGTTTGAGTGAGTGTTTGTTTTTATGATTTTTTACATGCGTATTATGTTTTACATGCGCATCGTTGTCTAATTAGAAATGAAGGGTAGTCAGCCACAGTTTGTGAGAAAGTGTAGCACACACACACAAATGTCACAAATAGGGGGGAAAAAGGTCACTTTTTGTGCCAAACCAGCACAGACTGAGGCAGATTTTATTTAATGTAGTGTGCTACGTGCTGTTAGGTATGAAAGATATTTTGGTAGATATGTCAGAAAAGAATGAGCTCAGGAGGAGAGGAGGTAAACAGTGCTTTTACACACAGAGTAAGACAAATTCTCTTGACTACCAACAGAGAAAGAACTCCAAGGGCTAGTAGGGGGCCAACAGCTTCATCAGCAGATTTCGTTATACATAATCATTGAATTGTTTTTCACTCATTGCCTGCTGTTCTGACAAAACATTAAAAATTGGATGAGAACCAGAAGTTCTGTAGTCATATATCTTACAGTAACACTGTTATGTTAAAAAGGCATATCAAATCAAGTAAAGTGGATGACTTTATATTCATCCACTGTGCCACAACTCTTATGCTGCTTTTAAATATAAAATAACCAAGGTTAGTAACAGTGTGGGAAGGTTACTTTGGAAATGTAATAGGTTACGGATTACAAGTTCCCCTATTTAAAATGTAATAAGTAGTGTAACTATTTCAATTACTTTATTAAAGTAATGTAACTGATTACATTTGATTACTTTTTGATTACTTTTCTAAATTTCTAATGAATGTTTTCAACTGTTAATCATTTTTAAACAGTTAAACCAGGCAGGCTTAACCTTACAGTAGTACTCAACACTGATTACTGTCAGACTTTCAAAATCCTCAAAAATCCCCTTAAATTAAGATGATAATAATTCAATTTTAAAGCACAGCCACTAAAAAAAATCTGACTTTAGCACCTCTTTTTACATTGTGATCGTTCTGAGGTTAAATACAGATTTAAAATCACAACAAGATAAGTTTAATAGCTACGATACTGTTTTTGAAATCAAATCTTTGCATAGCAAATATATCAGGAAACACTGGCATCTAACAATACTTTAATCTTAGAAAATAAAGTATATACATAAACCCAAACAGAAAATAAAACCATTATCGAATAAGCATGTGTCCTATTCTGTGTCTTAAACTCCAGAAACATTGGTGTCTCATATTTTAGAGCAGTGTTTCCCAACCTTTCTTTAGTCGTGGCACCCTTTGGAAATTTTAACAAATTTGTGGCACCCTACAAAATTTATTTTGTCACAATATTTGAATTTCTAACTTCGATATGATACTTTGAAATGTATAGATATTCGGTACAGCAGGGAAGAACTGCAGAATATACTGTCATACAGGCATTTTTAATATTATAAAAAAAAATGTGTCCATCAATGGTGGCAATCAGCAGGCTAATTTCTAATGAAGAGACCAATTTATATGACAGATTATAATGTAGGCTTTTATTCATATGTAAACATCAGTCAATGCATTTTGGGAAAGAAATCAATTAAATCTGTGCGTGTGTGTACTGGTTTAACACTTGTGAGGAACAAATGTCCTCACTTGTATAGTGAAAGATCATGACAACCCACTAGTGAGGGCATTTTACTGGTCCTCACTAGTTAAAAAGGCTTATAAATCAGCCAAAAGATGTTTTTTATTTAAATCTAGTGTTTGCACATGTTTTTGTGAGGGGTAGGTTTAGGGGTAGGGGTTGGGTTAGCTGATCATATCATTAGTATTATATAATTAACCTGATATAAAATCAGTGGAAGTCTATGCAATGTCCTCACTAAGATAGCAAAAAGATTGTGTGTGTGTCAAAGTCAAAGTCAAAGTCTGCTTTATTGTCAATTCTGCCACATGTACAGCACATACATACAGAGAATTGAAATTGCGTTACTCTCAGACCCTTGGTGCATACAGTTAACACTTAACACTAACAGTAGACATAATACAGATAAATACAGTTTAGAAAATATATAAAATACAAACTATACAATATATAAATAAGGACATTGTAAAAAAAAAAAAAAAAAAAGAGAGAAAAGATAGAAAAACATCTACATTAGACTGTATAATTTCAAAAACAGAATGGTCTGACTTTAGCTTTGTGAAATAAGGCTACACAAAACATCCCAAACAGCAGATGGGCTGAATGAAAATGCAAATTCACTCTCTGTCAACAG
>NW_015629561.1:1712643-1728591 GCF_001515625.1 Sinocyclocheilus rhinocerous
ATAATGTAAGTACACAAGTCAGCAAAATATATAACACTGTTCTAGTGGTTTTTGGATATTTTAATAAAAAAATCTTACATATTGTGCCTGTGTGTGTGTGTGTGTGTGTGTGTGTGTGTGAATATTCAGATGTAACACCCTTTGTAATCATTAACAATTTCATAAGTAACTGTAATTTAATCACACGTTTTTTTTCAGATTACAGTTACATTTATTTTGTAATTAAACTACGTAACTCTGTTACATGTAATTAGTTACTCCCTAACACTGGTTAGTAATCAACACTTTAAAAAGAAAAGCAAAAATCATTAATTTAGTATAGTTCTCCATTTTTTTTTATTATTTGCCAACTTTAGTTATCTTAGCTAAGCGTAAATAAACAAATAATAAATAAATAAATAATAGTATCAATTTATTGTAATATGATCATATAAATTTAATATAAATTTATTTTTTATATTATTTTATTAAACAAATAACAATAGTATATAGATATTTTATATTAAGTATATATTCTAATATCTTAATATAATAATAATACTAATAATAAATATTATTATTAGTAGTAGTAGTAGTAGTAGTAGTATTGTTGTTGTTTAAAAATTACAATTATTCATTTATTTAAATTTATTTTTTGTACCTCTTTAAAAATATTTTTTCTTTTTTGTTTTCAGCATATATCTCATAAAAATGGACTGCCAATGTAAATATACTGTAAGTTTACTGTACGTAAGCTTTAAATTTATAATAAATGCATATACATAATTTAACACCATCATCATTACAAACATGCTCATGAATATTTATAAGACATTTTGTCCAACTAATTTGCTGAAAGGCAGATGTTAAGTAGGCACTAGGCATACCACGATTACAGCTCACCATTTTTTTTTGTCCCGGGCCCTGTGAATTCAAGCGACGGCCTTGCGATCACCACTTAAAGCTTGAACTGGCATTTTACACAATCTGCCAAGCAAAACAAAACTCTTTCTCCCAAATCATGAAGGGATGAGTGAACGTTTTAAATTTGTGGGGGTGGGGTATCTCTGGGTTAAATTGTTTGCTACGGCTAATCATCTCATCTTCTTCATCACAGTGATGAGTTTGTGCTCAAAGTAAAACAATGACAAAGTGTCCCTGCAGTGGGTATATTTAGGGCCCACAGTCAGAAAACGACTGCACATACATGCATATTCAGTCTTATTTCTGCGTCTCTCAGTCACTTTCTCTCCCCGCCTGCCCCTTCCTTCATCATGCAGTCGGAGCCTGTGGGCACAGTGTGGGAGATAGTGCAGTAAGCTCTCCTCTCCTCTCTCTAATCTCATTTCCCACTGCCTGGATTAAACAAATGTCTGTCATTACCGCTCACTGGTGGAGAGGAGGAGGGTTTAGGGTCCACAGGAGCGGCAGAGAGAAAGGAAGGACGGGAGTGACAGAACGGCAAAGAGAGAGAGACAGAGAAACGGAAAATAACATAACTGGAAGAAAAAAGCGGGAGCAGGTACTAAAGAGACCATCAAATGAGGGACCCAGGGAGATAGCAAGAAATTGAGACAAAATAAGAGCGAGTGATGGAGTGAGAGAGAGATATTTTCAGAGCGGGCTTCGCTTACTTTCGACAAACCACTCAAACTGCCCACAGATGGGCCGAAGCCATAACAGGGCCAAACAGTGCTGAATGAAAAAGAGAAAAGAGACCGAAATGAAGAAGAGAAGGAGAGGAGGTGGTGACAGTAAGACAGAGAGCGAAACGACAGCCTCCCTCCGCCGCTAAGAAAAATTTACAGCGTGTGGTAACACTGCATCAGAAAACCCAGTGGCAAGCCTTCCACCATCATCAACCAATCCAATGTCTTTTTCATTGAAAAGACAGCAAGTCTCCCACTATCAGGCACATAAAGAGCAGTTATACACTCATGGTGCGCCCAAAGCCCAAAGGGGGTCCGTTGCACTACGTCTATAGTTAGTCTTGGGGTTCATTTCAACATTACCGTCCCCTTTTCACCTGCGGTCTGTTTACAGCCCGCTGGCGGAGAGACATTGTCAATCCCGATAGAGTTTGTATTCCATATTTCAAAACAGACATTCAGATGCACAATGGCCCATTGAGGCTGAAATGGTGTGAATCCATTTCGCCACAGGGAGGGGACGGACGCCATAACGTGGTTGCTTTCATCCTCCCCGTCTCCATCTGGTTTATTACACCGCACTCGACTGGCTGGAGGTCCCGGTTGATGGACCTTTAAGTATTTAGGACTACGAGAGCAGAAATGATTTCCCTCCGAGGGAGCGCTCACTTCAGGTCAGGGAAAGGTAGTCTGACCAAGTACGACTCACAAGCAGTTTTCTTTTGCGAACACAATGGCCTATGAAACCAGGAGGAGACACAGAAGAGAGATATATTCAGTGAGTGGAATCATTCGCCTTTATTTCGCTATTCAGAACTCGTTGGGGGGGTCTAATCAGCAGTAATCTTGTCAATGAAATTACTGACAGAAATGTTTGTTGACAAATAGTTTTTGTCAGCGATAACAGAATTATAGCATGCTATTGACGAAAATATGGCAAGAAAAAACACACTGAAAGATATTAAAGGGAAAAATGAAAATGTTGTCATTATTTAATCACCCCCATGCCATTCTAACTCAGTAATATTGTCTTGCTTCTCTGAAACACAAAGGATCTTAAGCAGAATGTCCTTAGGCAGCTTTTCTATACAATGAAAAAAAAGTGGATGGGGGATTTTAAAGGTGACATATCATGAAAATCTGTTTTTTCCAGGTTTTAAGTGCTATAATCAGGTCCCCGGTGCATCTACCAACCAAGGAAACGTGAAAAAGATTAACCCAGTAACTTTGTTTTGGTAAGCCTTTTTCTGCAAGCGTCTGAGAAAACGAGCGCGTCAGATATCACTCCCTTGGTGACATGGCAAAGGGATCTCATTATAATATTACCGCCCATTAATCTGTAAATGTAATACACCCACAGCGCCGTCATCGTATATTACATATTGTAAAAAGGGGCATAATATGTCTCCTTTAACCTGTTAACCCGCACCTGGTTGCAGGCGCACTGAAAGCTCTTTGTTTGCACGTGTCAATGTTTACGAATAGATTAAATGAAACGGGACAAAATGAATCTTTACAAACTATATCATTATAAAGGTCTAAGCCTCAAGCATCGACGATAGATCGCTGTTTTTCAATGGAAAGCTTATAAGGAATATATTTGCTAAATGTGTGTAAGCAGTACACATTAAAACATACATAATCAAAACGCAGTACATACCAGATTCATCGTAATAGCGAGTCACAAACGCATCCACAGCTGTAAATCCTGGTTTAGTTAGAAAGGTAAGGGTCCACTGAACAACTTCCCATAGAGCATTTTTAGTTCAACGAAACAATAACATTGTAATATGGATGGTTATTCCTTTGTTTACGTCTTATTTGTTCAGGGAGAGTTATTGTTTGTATCCGTTATGGAATAACTTGCGCTCAAAAAACTGCATCACGGTAGTAAAAAGTAACATGGTTTTGTAGCATACAGTGTTACAAACAGAATGAGACCATCCACTAAAAAAAAGTCAAAGATACACAGAATATTGTTTATTTGAATTCTGGCGCTCTCTCGTGACGGCTCATGACGCACGCTGTGACGCACCTGTCATCTGATGGGGGCGTGACTTAGCGATCGGCTTTTTGCACAAATAATTCATTTTTTTCTTCTTCTTCAAAATTTTTCATATATGTGTGTGTGTTTTGTGGGGAATGTGGCTGTATCTGCATGATTACCATCTGTATGACTGATAATCAGCGTGTCATTACTGTCTGTATGACAGCTATCAGTGTGAATCTATATGGCTATTAGAGTGTGATTATTAACTATATAGCCGGTCATCTGTATGATTACCATCTGTATGACCACACATCAGCGTGTGATTACTGACTGAATGACCAGCTATCAGTATGAGTGCTGTCTATATGAGTGGCCATAAGAGTGTGACTATTGACTATATTAGGGTGACCATACGTGCCATTTTCCCAGGACGCATCCTTGCTAGTTGGCTGTATCTGCATGATTACCATCTGTATGACTGATAATCAGCGTGTCATTACTGTCTGTATGACAGCTATCAGTGTGAATCTATATGGCTATTAGAGTGTGATTATTAACTATATAGCCGGTCATCTGTATGATTACCATCTGTATGACCACACATCAGCGTGTGATTACTGACTGTATGACCAGCAATCAGTGTGAATGCTGTGTCTGCTAATCTGAGTATGTACTTCACATACAAAGCTAATTGTTTTTTTTCTTTTTATTACTCAAAAAATATTCTTATTGTATTTTTCTAGTGCTCAAATAAAGCACTCATACGATGTCTAAGATTCTGTCTATTATTTTATAATTGAAAAACTATGCAGTGGTATGTATAATGACTAAAATATTTTGTAGAACCCTTCAATACATTTGGTGGCTATTTTTCCTCAAAAGGGGAGGAGGGGGGACTAGAAATAGTCTCAGAAAAATGGTTGCAGTAATCTCATTTTTCATGGCATCTTCTTCAGATTTGAAATATAAACTCATGAGACATGTGACTTTTCTGGATTGCTCCAGGACTGATTTAATGTATTTTTAAGTGAAATAAAAAAAAACATTCAGTGTGGTATAATTTTTTTCAAGGCACTTCAGTGTCTATAACTTTTTATCTTTTTGCACATTATCAACTCTGGATGATGGATAGTAAAGCCCAAAGGGTCTTCTTTCCAAAGACACCAAAATTGTATGTGTAGCACACTGAAGTCAGGAACTGTTACCATTTAACGTTAGGTAGGTCATTTTCAGCTGTGAGTCCCAAAATGGGGGTGCAGGTTAACAGGTTAAATGGCAAACTCCAAAAAAAGCACCACAAAAATCTCATAATGTAATGTAATATAATATAGGCCTAATATAATATAGTATAATGTAATATTTTAAACACATTTTGGCCCAAAGCTATCATACACCGTACTGTCAAACTAGGGGTGTGCAACATCACGATTCTTGATCGTGGACGAAAAATGTCTCCACGATCTGCTTTTGGAGAAATATCGTAGTATCGTGCTACAGCACACATTCTATCAGTTGCAGTTCTGGCGCCTCCATCACAATATACTGTACAGCGCCACAAACATTCATATGAAATATTAACTCATTAACTGGTAGAGTTACACTTACAGAACACTGCACTTCACAATCACAAAAGTACATTATTTGCATGTGCTTTAAAGCCTTGCCAGTTTAACATTTCATTCGCGTGCTGTTCTGACATTCGCTTTTTCTGAGCGCATACACCTGAAGCACACGCACACTAAAAAGCCTGTCAAACAGCGCCTGATTACTGGACTTATGTTATCTTTTGTTGTTATCTATGTTATGTTTCGCGTTTGGGTGGGCTAATACTGTCAGAAACTAGGGCTGAACGATTTTGGAAAATAATCAAATTGCGATTTTTTTTACCAATATTGCGATTGCGATTTAATATGCAATTATTATTTTTTAAAGCTCTTTATGTTCTGTATTATTCAACAAAGACAAGCTATAAATCATTGTATAGTATGATCAACACAATATTATATATATTAAACATAAATGTTCTTTTCTGTAGGCCAGGCCTATATGTTACGATGAAATTAGGTGATGCATGAATTGATATGAATGTCATTTTTATTTAACAACTACAATCACAGTTCATTGACTGATTTGTTGAACTTCCAACCTAATAATTATGTTTAAATAAGCCTGGTGTAAACATTAATATGAAAGTCAGTAACAAATCACACAAACAAAATTAGATTGCAGAAATATAAAAACAAGTCTGTTGCTTTACCACACTACTTTAGATAATTCAAAGTCACTGTAATAAACATATGTAAACATGTGCACTGCACTTTTTAAACACTGTCTGTTAACTTTAAACCAGTGGTTCTCAAACTTTTTTGGTCCCGCCCCCAAATCTGCCCCCCTTTCCCGAATCCCCATTCCACCTCAGACTACCAAATAATTTCACTAAACATTATGAAAAAATAATGCTTTTTTAATTAAAAAAACCTAGAGGGAAAAAAACACCTGCATCACTTGAAACATTGAAAAATAGCATAGAGAGAATAACTTATTATTATTATTCTCTCTTTATTTATTTATTTTTGTGGGTTTCATGCTGTCCGCAAAGGCATAGGACACACACAGGCTTTCCTCCTCACCAACGACATTAAACACCGTGTCTACACCGGACGCGAGCGGCAAAATACAGTAGAAACCATTATAATCAGTGACGCTGTGTACACTGGATGCGACGCGACACACGATTTTTGATCGTGGATGATTAAAATGTCTCCAAGATCTTCTTTTGAGGAAATATTGTAGTATCGTGCTACAGCACACATTCTATCAGTTGCAGTTCTGGTGTCTACGTCTCAATATACTGTACAACGCGACATTCACATCACATCAAATGCTAACTCCGTGTTAGAGTTACACTTTTGGGACACTGCACTTATTCGCAATCACAAAAGTATATTATTTGCATATGCTTTAAAGCCTTGCCAGTTAAACATTTCACTAAAATGCCTGTCAAACAGCGCCTGGTTACTGGACTAAGTTATCTTTTGTGTCTGATTGTGCGAATACTGTCAAAAACACAAAAGGTTTACATTTAAACACAGTTGGTTATGTCTAAAGTGAAAGTAAACAGTTGAGAGAAAAATGGATGTGTGCCTTTATATTAGGTCTTAATATTATATTAGACCTTTAGAGCAGGTCTTAAAGTGACAGCTCACCCAAAAATTATAATTCTGTCATTATTTACTCACTCTCACGTTGTCCCAAACCTGCATTAATTTCTTTCTTGTGCTGAACACAAAAGAAGATATTTTGAAGAATGTGGGTAACCAAACAGTTGCTTGTCCCCATTGACTTTGATAGTAGAAGAAAAAGAAAATACTGGGGAAGTCACTGGGGACCAGCAACTGTTTGGTTATCCACATTCTTCAAAATAACTTGTATGTTCAACTGAGGAAAGAAACTAATTCAGGTTTAAAACAACTTGAGAGTGAGTAAATGATGACAGAATTTTCATTTTTTGGTGAACTATCCCTTTAATGTTAATAAAACAACAAAACACAAAGAGAAAAGTCACTCACTGCTCTTGACTTAAAAATTTTAATACAGTTGCTTTAATAAGAATCAATGTATAATTTATATAGTGAAGTGTATATAGTGTTTTATTTTAATATTTGTTCATTCAATTTCTTGAATGCTACTGTTAAATATACCTACTGCACCTGAAAAAAGCACTGCTTGTTTTATTTGTATATAATATATATTTGTAATGTGTATCTTTGGTCTTATAGATATATTTTTGCCATATCGCCCACCCAGGTCAAACATTTAGGGTTAGATTTGAAATAAGTTATTCAAAAGAAGTCTTATGCCCATGCACCAAGACTGTATTTGTTTGATAAAAAATGCAGTTAAATGGAAAATAATAATAATAATAATAATAATAATATTAAAATTAATTAAATAAAAAATAATAATCTAAAGCAATATTGTGAGATAGTATTATAACATAAAATAACTGTTAATGTAAATAAATTTTGGGGAAAAAAGTAATTTATTCCTGTGATGGCAAAGCTGGATTTTCAGCAGCTATTACTCTATCCTCAGTGTCCCATGATCCTTTACTATCACATGATCTTCATGATCCTTGAAAATAATTGTACTGTTTATTTTATTTTTATTTCTTTTTTGTTAAAACCATGATAGACTTAATGCATTCTTCCAAAATTAAATAAATGTCCTAATTAAAAAAATAAATAAATAAAAATATTACTGACCCACAACTTTTGAATGTACTGTATATCTTCAGAAGACTTATTCTAATTATCATACATACCAGATAAATAATTTAATATTAGTGTTATGATACATTTTTGTCTTATTTGGAGTCAGCATTTTGGCATCTAACGTCTGCATTTTGGCAATCCTCATTGTATGGAAAAGCTGCCTTAGGACTTTTCATAAATTAAAGAAAACAATACTGGGTTAGAATGGAATGGGGTGAGGAAATGATGACACTTTTATAATTTTGGGATGAACTATGCCTTTTACAATGCACTAACATTACAATTTAACAATTTACAAGATGAAATATAGAAACTACTGATCCAAACAATCCAATCATAGTATGTAGTGTATTGACTCACTTAATCTGAAAGAGCTGAACACCAGTGAACTGAAGCGTTCTGATTGGTTTACTCAGACACATCCTACATACAGTCTGAGAAATTGCCTATATCTACAACATAAACATAATATTACAGTTTATATGCAATACTATATCTGCATAAACAATAAATACATGGAAGAACTTGCACATTCTACCTAGCATATAACTTATGCTTCACGTTCATCTCATGTTGTGATATATATTGCTATAACAACAACCAACCTATACAGTAATGCAATATCCACAACATGGAAATTAATGCATGAAGATTTGATGTTTTTAAAGAAAGTTTTGTCTATTGTCTATCATTTATTGTCTATCATGCTGTTTTTGTTACACTTAAAATTACACTTTACGCTAAAATGAATGGGGGTTCTTTGAAACATCAAAGGTACATTTAAATTTGATCAAATACATTACAGTAAAGACATCATGCTATGAAAGATTTAAATTTCTAACAAATGCTGTTCTTTTAAACTCTCTATTCATTAAAGAATCCTGGAAAAATTTATCAGAGTTTCCACAAAAATATACTTTTATAAAGGAGCACAACTATTTTCAACATTGATAATGATGAGAAATGTTTTAGAATGATTTCTGAAGGATCATGTGACACTGACGCCTGGAGTAATGGCTGCTGAAAATTCAGCTTTGCCGTCACAGAAATAAAAGACATTTTAAAATGTATTTAAAGCAACACTATGTAGTTTTTAGACCTTAAAATAATGTCTCTAAAATTATTTCAATGGTAGAACACCTCTTAACCGGACGGATTCTACTGCCGCTGCTACCTGAGCAGCCTCGTAGCAGCTAGAACTACACTCTGTAAGTTTCGTGTTTGGGTCGGTACACACAGCCCCGCCCATCCCCTGCCAGCGGAAGAGTGTGACCTGCTTTACGGCATACGTCACAGATTTAACTCGCAGCCTGGGTGGAGTTAGCCAACAGCTAACTATAAGACGAAACGATCAGTCTCAAAACCAACACCATGGCAGAGCCAGCAAAGAAACCAAAAAGGGATTTGTCGGAGGAAACGAAGAAAAGAAAGAGAGAGAGTTATCGGTTCCGTCAACTTAGTCAACAAATTCACGTGTATTGCGATGCCCACGGGCAAGCTTATACAGCGACAGTATTTACGAAACTGGTAACAGACCATTTCGCTTATCAACCACATGGGGGAACAGTGAGCAAAAGTTACATGGTGTTGCTTTAAAGAAAAAAAAATTTTTATTTTACACTTTCATAACAACAACAAAACAAGAAACTAATCAGCCTGAGCAGGCAAACTGAGTACACACTTTCTATTCTCGCTAAAAAGATTAGATCAGAGACAAACACATACAGTAAGCCACTGTGTAGCAATGAGGCATGTCAAAAGTCCTTCCGAAAACTTTACCGAAAACCATTTAACAAGTACTAGAGGCAACATCGCACCGATCTCCTCCACATGTTCACAACACCGTATCTAATTCTTTATCTTTAGGCCTCATTCATTGACTGTGGGATCCTGTTCTTCTGATGTTCTCCTCCCTGCTTTCTTTCAGTTAACGCCTCCTCTTAAATGGCTGGAAATCCATTGCCCTGCTTGTGCCTGTCCCAACGGGCTCTACACTGATTTTAATGAACAGGATGGAGTGGATGAAGAGAACGAGAGAGCGAGAGAGCGAGAGAAAGAGCTGCAGGCTGCAGAAAGATCGTTAGAGCTTTAAGCTCCATTTCAAGACCTCCCTTCTGAGGTCTTGCGGCTCTTGCTTTCTGTCTTTCTCACTGGTCATGATGAAAGTGAAACAGAAGTGCTGAATATGAAGAGCAATTTGGAGAACAGAAGCGAAAAACAAAAGCCGTGAGTAGCCCAAGGGCACTACATTGGCCTTTGAGCAGGGCAGCAGTTCAGACTTTTAACACAGCCTCCTCAGATCTAAACAGAGCATGTTTTTTTTTTCTTTTTTTTTTCAAACAAGCAGTGACGATCTCAATCTATTGTGTCAAAGTGTGAAAATTCAAAACACTGTGATTGAAAAAAACTAATGCAGATTGTTACAGTAAAAGAACTGCCAAGATAAGCACACAACTCAAACATGTGGGAACTGCAAATGTAAAAGGACTTGAAGCTTTTCAATACATCTTTCCAAGTTAGAATTATCCATATTGAATGCATACATTAATTCAAGATTCACATAATGTTCAACAAGAATCATGCATTCTTGTATAAGGGAGAATCTTTACACATGTAAAGCTCAATAACTTGTTTTCTCCATGGCAATATTTGCTCTATGCACATGCAGGCCTAACTCAATCCTCTACCATCGACCAAAATACTGGAGACACTTTGGAAGGCTTCGTAAGCGATTCTTGAATGTCAATGGCATGACTTCTGCATCTCTTTTGAAAACAACTGGAAAATGTTTGTCTAGGAATCTCTAAAAAGACACAACCTTTGAAGTTAAAGATTGAAGATTGTATTTATTTTAAAGGGGTCATATGATGCTGCTAAAAATAACATTATTTTGTGTATTTGGTTATTTATTTCGTAGTTTGTAGACGGTCCCTACCTGGCCTAAGAGCTAGCGCACCATTGCTACAGTGTTGATGCGTTGCAACATATCGAGGAGGATTAAAACAAAGAAACTGCGATGTGAGTTGAGTTCTACATTCTAATACTTTTCAGATAAGCCATTTTTATACAATTATACTCATCCACTAAGAATTTATTGATTTTTTTCGCGGCTGAATAACGTTAACTGTCTAATATCCAACGTCAAACGTCGAACCAACTTTATATCGGTGCAAACTTGTTGAACAGCTTTGGAACACCAAAATAGCCCCGTTTGTTAATAATTAGATGACAAGCTATTAAATATCAGGAAGGAAAAAAAGCTCTTAAAAGAAAGAGCCATGATGTGAACTAGTAGCCTACTATTTAAATTCAATTCCAGCTTCTGAACTAAATAGCTAGCTAGTCTTGTTTCTCAAAGAGCTGAACAAGCACATGCATTCGTGTGGCAAATACAATCTGTTATCAGGTCATCGCAGTATAATCCCGCACTGTTGTTTTCACATCGAGCACAATAATGCACGTTCCCTCTGTGGTTCTGAAAGATGCGGTTGTGCATTCAGCAGTAATTCTTACTCAAGATCAGCTGCTGAGTGTCTGGCAGTACTTATATTAAAGAGAAAGTTCACTCAAAAATTCTGTCGGCCTCAAGTTGTTCCAAACGTGTATGAGTTTCTTTCTGCTGAGCAAAAATTAAGATGTTTTGAATAATGTTGGTAATCAAACATTTGCTGGTAGCCATTGACTTCCATAGTATTTGTTTTTTTAACATTCTATCTATGGCAACTGATTACCATCATTCTTCAAAACGTCTTCTTTTATGTTCAACAGAAGTTCATAGAAGTATAGAACGGTCGCTTTAAGGCGAGCAACTTCACTTGTGAGTCCACTTCTATTTACCCTTATTTTTAAAGTGGTCTGTTTAATGTAGTTACTAATTAAAGTTCAAGAGTGGCAAGAACAGAAAACATCTCACAGCACTGTCATTAAATTAATCAAAAAGGTTAAGCTTTATGTATATTCAGTTAGATAATAGTCATACAAAACAACATTTAAAACCATTCCTATGATGTTGATGATTGTGGATCAGTTGGTTAACCTCTCATATGAAGGTGAAATCCTATTAAATAACTATTAAACTGTGTATTTGTGAGGCTTTTGATATGAAAATATTATGCATAAAATGCTTATGATTGACATTTGTTACAGCTTTTCTCTCGGATCTTATTCTGAAAATTAATATTCATTGTTTATCTTGCCCTGAGGCCACAGCCAAGTGCATCAGTTTGAGACATTTTATATTAATAATAACAAAAACACTCTGTTCAGTTGATGTAGGCATTATATTTTTCGTGACATTATACCAAATTGGTGCCTCCACAACAAATAACACAGCTTTCAAAAGCTGTTAAAAAGTCTTTGACATTTTCATATAAAGAAACAAAAAATTAAGGCTCGTTTTCTGCCCGTTTGTAATGCCTTCGTGTGATACAGGTTACCTCTTCACTTGATATGATATATGATATGATACGATACAATACGATGTGATGCGATATATGATTTTATTTTATCATATCATAAAGTTATGAAAAATAATTGAGATGATGGCTCCAGAAGGACTGTTCCTATGATAACTTCATAGCAAGATCCACCAGCCCTGGTCATGCAGCTGTAAATAAAGACTCAAAGCATATTGTTCATACTCTTTATCATACTACTGTACACTCAGCCATCTTTCATGAAATGTCTATGGCATTTGGCCCATCATTAACATTTTCCAAACAGCTATAACCTTTGCAGTGAAGATTATAGTGGAGACTATAGAGGCTACAGTACCTCCTTACAGTCGGCTCGAAGCCTATATATGCTGATCTTGATAAAATGTAAAGAAAGGCTCGCTCTGAGAATGGCCATGGCTGCTCTTTGTCTGAGAGTTAAGCCTGAACTTTCTCTGATGTCTCCATGTGTGAGACGGGACCGCTGTGTCTTCCCTTAAAGCACACAAGCCTTTGACCAAGGAGAGCTTTCTAATCCTCAGCACACTGCACACAGCCGGTCAATAGAGCAGATAAAAACTGGAAAGTGTGAACACAGTATTTAAAAATTGACATTTAATAAAATTTCTAGAAACCTACAGAAGTTAGACAGAATCCCCGGAGCAGTGGAGAATTAAGGACCTTATTCTAAAGTAAATGGTCAGGAAGCAAGACCTCAGAAACTCATTTGCTGACTCACCCTCACATCTGACTTGCAGCTTTCATATGTAATGATAAAGCAAGACAGATCAGTTGACATGAGGTGATCTTTCCTACTACATGTATTTATGGGAGATTCTTCAATCAGTGGCACTTTTGATCATAAAACTTTTTCAAACTTAACATCAGTTTAAACATTTATCAAAAGTCAAAAGTTAGGTAATTAAAATCCAAATATAGAAAAGGTCTGGAAAATTTAACTGTTTAATTGTCTAACGTTTTATAGCTGTATATTTGATTTTTTAAAAATATAGTAAAACCAGTAATATTGTGAATATATTGTGAATATTTTAAAAATGTCGCTCATTCCTGTGATGGCAAAACTGAATATTCAGCAGCCATTACTCCAGTCTTCAGTGTCATATGATCCTTCAGAAATCATTCTAATATGCTGATTTGGTGTTTAAGAAACATTTATCATCATCATCATCATCATCATCATTATTATTGTTGGCAACATTTTTTTTCCTCAGGATTCTTTGATAAATAGAAAAACCGAAAGAACAGTACCTTTTTGAATAAAAAAACATGCAGCAGTGTAAAAGTATTTACTATAGTAGTGTATCTTTTAAAACTAGATATTTTTTAAGCATTCTGTCCTTAAATCATAAAAGGGACAGAATTGTTCTTTTTTACTTGAAAAATCACCAACATATGGACTAAAAAAACTGTTTTTATGAAAAGAAGTTCTGGGTTCTCCTATGAAAATCTGTTATGGGTAATAAATAAATGTGCGGTGGAGAAGGAAATGGAAATCATGATTTTATAAGCTGAAATCTAATTATGACGTTTTGTGTTATCTGTGACTCTGCATGCTTTAGTTTTTCCTCAGCCTTGACAGGACCATTAAAACACAAGCGACCAAAAACATTAACGTTTTGATGTAGTAAGGACATGACAGGTTATGATTACAGAAAAGGAAGCAGAAGCAAAGTAAGAGAGGTGGCATGGCTTTAATTAACAGTAATGCTGCGAATGAGAACCCAGGGATAAGAAACGGTTTGTTCATCTCGAGCACTGCATGTTTTTATTTTGTTTTCACAGGTCTCGTGGGTTGTTACCTGTATTCCGAGACAATAAGAAGGTTAATTGCTCAGTTATGCTACAACTCTCACCTCCCCTAAGAACAGGAGTGTACAGTCGATGAGGGCAGTTGGTGGAGGGTCGTGTAGTTTGCGTAACACATTCCTGTATTCTACCTCAAAATCAAGAGGCTTTTTCCTCGTCTTCAACAATGTGCATGGTTTAAATAATTTATAACACTAGACTGCTGTTGCGTTGTTTTCGGTCCTATGGGAGAAACAGTTCAAAGTAATAAATCTGGAGATAAATGCGAGAGATTGAATGGATTGAAAAGCCCTAAGAGTGGGAAAACAGCCCTGTTCTGCAATGGTCTATGTTGCAGTTCTGAAGGCCTTTGAAGTAAAACAACTGGCATTTTCCCCTAAAATAACTTCATCTTTATCTGTGTTCCCTCATGTCCCTTGAGTCCACTAAAAAGACCCCAACACACACACACACACACACGCACACTCCAACAAAAAGAATAATGACTTCTTTTGAAATCCAAATAGGTGATTTTGTTCCATCCGTTTTCTATTTTCAAACTGACCATTTTGTGTCCCACATTTCAAATACTGGTGCCATTTTTTCTGAAAATAATGAAAGGTATCATTTTGCATGTGGATGCATTCTCGTATTTTAAAACACCTCCCATCATGAGTTGCATAAACAACTATTATGTTTTTTTTTTCACATGAATGCAAAAAGTAGACTGTTAAGTTAAGACTAATACAACTAATAAAGGGGAACGGCAACATCACAGCAAACATTTGCTGAAGCATCTCAGAAGCATTTCATCAACAAGACTGCTAATAAATTATTAACCTCGTAGTGAATATATTGCTGCGAGGATTATGCAGACTTCCAACAAAGCCACAGTGGACCGAAATGCATCCTATTATCTTTCTGAAAAATACATGAATATATTTATTTTTGATCTTGCACGCCGTCGTTCCCTGGGAGAGGAAAGAGTACAACCCGAGCACCTGGGTTTGTCGTGGAAGTGATAAACTGTACAAGTGGAGGCCATACTTAAGTGCTGTAGTACTTTTTTCTTTCATCTTAAAAATGGCAAAGCTTTTAAACATTTCGAGCTGTGTTCGAATGCAGACACTCCTCAGAATACAAAACCACATGCACCTGACACACAAAGTGAGGCTGATGAAAAGGGAAGGGGATGAAAGCTTCCCGTGACTGAAGGCGGTGAGAGGGACAAAACTGAATTTCAGAATTAGGAGATGACAAAATGACTTCGTTTCAAACCTGTTTGGATTTGAGTGGTGTTTTTAACCCCACTGAAGGCACTGATGGACTTTTTTTAAACACAGATGTGTTTAAAGTTACATTGTAGCAAATTAATAGTTAAACTTCTACTTAAAACCGAGGACACAAACTGTCTGCTCAGGGCTTGCTGATATGTAACTACAGATTAATAAAGATGAGGCTGAAGGCGATAATGTGCTAGTTGCAATAACCCTGATATTCATGCAACAGATTAAAATAATAGATCAGCAAAAATAGGAAATTAATTACTACAAAACCCTTTGCTGAGTGAGGAAAATGAGCAAAGTATGCTTGGGAAAAGCAAAGAAAGTACAGCATAGACTGCATACAGTACTGCCTATTTTGTTTATAAATCTATCTATCTATCTATCTATCTATCTATCTATCTATCTATCTGTATATGTTCAGCATGTTCAGTTAGTGCTGCACATTTATCACCTTTATCAAAATACTTATCATTTATCACTTTTATCAAAAACTAATTTAATGCAATTTATTTCAAAAATATCCAGGCAGGC
>NW_015629561.1:1728613-1745752 GCF_001515625.1 Sinocyclocheilus rhinocerous
ATCTATCTATCTATCTATCTATCTATCTATCTATCTATCTATCTATCTGTATATGTTCAGCATGTTCAGTTAGTGCTGCACATTTATCACCTTTATCAAAATACTTATCATTTATCACTTTTATCAAAAACTATTTTACATTTTTAATGCAATTTTGTGCAAAAATATCCAGGCAGTCTGATGAAATCAGAAATGTGATCAAAATCACATTTTTCTTCACTCATGCAATCATATGTAACTGGAAGGTCAAGATCAGTGCATTGCATTGTGGGATACAGCATCCTGTACAGTGTGCTCTCTTTACATTTTATAATGTGGTTATTCTGGGTATTCCATGAGTACAGGAATGTGAACAATACACATACTGCACTCTGCTAAAATAGTAAGAAGTTGCAGTATGCTGTATGCTGGTGTGATATTGAACATAACCATGGGTTGAAATCAGAATAGCATACTAGCATACTATTCCTACTAGTTCTGCCATATGGTAATAATAATAAAATAATGTTTCTTAAGCAGCAAATCAGCATATTAGAATGATTTGTGAAGGATCATGTGACAGACAGAAGACTGGAGCAATGAAAATTACTCCAAAAATGTATTTTGCCATCACAGGAATATATTACATTTTAAAATACAGTATATTCAGATAAAAAAGTACTTACGTTATGTTATATTATATTATATTAAATGCTTTATTCTGATTGGTTGACAAATGTTATACGGTGTATAATTTTTTTAGTATATGTTCAGCAATGAAATAGTCAACAGCATTACAGTTCCATAAATCACTTCACCAAACTATTTCAGATATTTCATAAGCCATTAAAAAAAAAAACACGTTGTTTTCCCTAAAGTACTTTTTATTCATCTCTAACATTAGAAAAATATTACTGACCCTAAACTTTTGAACGGTGACAAAACGGTGATATCAAGACATCCCAATTTAGCCCTGCAGTCCTACTTCATACATGGCTGTATTTTCCTATAACAAGCAAACAACATACCTTTTATGCCAAGCAGCAGTGTGTAAATTGTAATTCACCCCTGGTGTACACAAGGAAGGACCCCGTCAGCCATTTCTGTCACCTCAAAATCGTTTTGCCACAGTGACAGTAGGGCTGGCTGGCAAATGAACTCACTGCAAATGTACAACCATATAATGAGCTGCATGTTCCCTGTGCCTAAAGGTACACTTATGGCCTTCAGAAAAACACTGCAGGACACTGGCCCTCCAGGACCGAGTTTGGACAGCCCTGCCCTAAAGAATCATACCAACCTGTGGAAAATAGGCATACGATGTCCCCTTTAAAGAAATTATTACATTTATTTAGGACCTATTAATTTGATAAAACATAATGGAAATCTTTTGTAATGCTATAAATGTTTTTACTAATTCAAATAATGCTGTTAATTTGAACTTTCTATTAAAATGTATACTGAAAAAAGTTTCAAGAACTATTAAGCTGCACAACTGTTTTCAACAGTAGTGTAAGAAATATTTATTGAGAAGCAAATCAGCATATTAGAATGATTTCTGAAGGATTGCTGAAAATTCAGCTTTACCATCACAGAAATAAAATACATTTGAAAAAATATTACAACAGTTAACAGTTATTTTAAATGTATATAATATTTTGATCAAATAAATGCAGTTTGATGAGCATAAGGGCCTTATTTCAAAAACATTAAAAAAAAACGTACACACCCCTTAACTGTAATATTTATTTATTTATTTATGTTTTTTTTTTTGGAGTTACTGTTGTATTTGATGTTACACAATTAGAGAGAGACTGATATATCGATTTACCGATATTTTTAATATCGTCATTGCAGCGCGTCTGAGGGGAGACGAGACAACAACAACGGCATGGTGCAGGTACTTGATTTGCTGTAGTTAGTCAACTTTATTTAACATAACAGCCATTTATGCACAAATTAGATGCATTACATAAATGCCTGATATGTAGTTTATGCAGCTTGACTCTAAGAAATAGAGACAAACTCACAGAGTCATGTAAAATAATCCGTCAAGTCCTGTCCCAATAAAGACGTAACTTTGCCTGAATTAAATAATATGCAGCCATGAATGAGCGCATGTTGGAAATAAAAGCTCTGAATTGAATTCTCTCTCTGTTGTATATTTGCTCATTAGTCTCGTGAAGCCGCTTTTATATTGCTGTTCACTCACCGGGTTGATGCGGTTGATGCTCAGGAAATGCTCCAGCACGGCCACCGCATGTAACTTTTAACAAGATTCACTTGTTTAAAACACACTAAATTGTATTAACATTTACTATATAACCATTATTTCGCTAATAAACATCGAAATAAATACAACTCTGTGGAAATTTATTATTTATTATCTCCGCGAGCGATCGCAGTTTGAGTATAGTTCTGTGTAACTGCATAGATAAATGCAGCTGTCAGCAGGCATTTCATAATCTAGAAGGACAAAAACTTTATTCATAATTCTGATATAACATTCCAGTTGAGAAACGCAATAAAATACGATGTTTTGTTTGTTATATTCCAATATTCCAGAGAATATTATTCAGTGAATGGCACATAAACATGCAAATAATTGGTATCGGTATCGGTTATAACAAAAAATCAATATCGGTCGATCACTATACACAATGTTGAAACGTGTCTTTGGAAAATGAAAAAAAAAGAAAATGAAAAAAAAATGTAAATATTATTTCATGAGCATTTTGCACAATGTGTGTTATGAATGTAAAGTTAGCGTTTGTTTATTTCTAGTTAATTGTATCTGATTTACGTTTTAAATGTAATTGAAACTCGTAATGACTGTTGATATATTAAAGATATTTGAGGGAAAAGCTTTAGGCTAAATTGTTTCTGAATACATGAGCAAAAACCAAAAAGTCCCTTATTTTCTCTTCCCCTGGTTCACTCTCTCTCTTGAATGAACGAGTGATCCCATAGGCCCTTGCAGAGTAGCTAAACCTTCATCTGTGAAGCGGACTGTTCTCAGGACGACAATAAATGCACACATACCCACGCGCAGCCTTACACTTTGTGTCCTCTCCTGAGCACACACACAGTCACATATGGACGCATCCTGATAGAGATATGACCACTATACAGCCTCTAAATTCCTCCTTTTCCAGGCATTGCATCTCTTTATATTTGTTTTTATAAACACAACATAACAAAAACAATGAAAAATAGGGATCTTGCCCCTTGTAAGCACTTAATTTCCAGTTTCCATTCCTTCATGATTACTGGATTTTTAAAAATCACCAATTATTTCACACTGATTTTGAGAGCAATTTGAAATTGAGAGCAATTGAGAGCAATTTGTAGCCACTGAAATATTTTAAATATAGATGACTAAATATAGCGCATATAGAGATTTTTCATATAGAGAAAAACTAGAAATATATATATTATTGAGAAATATACAGCAACTTCCATTACTTTTTTTGTTTAATTATATTATTTCATTTATATTTATTTAATTTTTGATTTATATTATTTATTTAAAAAACAACATTTATTTGTACAAATGAATAAATAAATAAATAATTTTCCCTTTTATTGAAAGCTTGCTGTTTTGCTATTCCTTCTGCTGTCTTTAGACAACAAATGAAATGCATTTAATTGTTTTTACCCCAAATGTTTAATTATGTACTGAAGCTGTATTCAACAGTAGTGGAGTAATTGTCCAACTCAGCACAACGGTCTTTATTCTTTTTGTGGGGAATATTGGCTCTTCACTAATCAGCCACAGGAAAAAAAAAAAAAATCAATATTCAATTCCTTAAAAAAAACAACAACAACAAAAACAGCAATCAGTGCATTCAGAGAGACTTTTCAAAGACTTTTCCATTTTTATAATGGAGACTTTTTCTATTAGTACACAAAACAATAAAGGCATTGTGCATTTGTAGCAAACACACGCACAGTCTTCTATTCATGCAGAATTAGACTAATATTGTTCTTTTTATTACACCACTGAACAACAGAGATCGCGTGTGTGCGATTTTATGTGTGAATCTATTTTAGTCTGATCCAATAAGAAGATGTCAGTAATGCTCAGTCCTGACAGGATGTGAAAAACGCAATGTTCCGCATCAATTGCCTCCTACTGGGTCACAGAAAAGGTTACCTGGCATCGCTACCCTAAATCAGGGAGGGTGACAGGGGTTCAGGGTGGGCTCCTTTTGTGAGGTTCAACATAACCCGTATCACCCCTCCTCGGATACTGATGATGACGAGGAGGTGAAAGACAAAAGGAAGCATTGAGAACAAAATAAGTTCAGTCAACAATTAAATGCCTCAGTCTTGCAGATTAAAAATGACAGGTGAGAACAGGGAACTGTGGGAGGAAAAACTGAGGGTGAAAAACAGAGGGGGAGGTATGGGAGAGAACATAAAAGACATGTCTTTTCATTTAAAAGGATTATAAATTGGATCTGATAAGCAATTAATTGACTAATTGGCCATAGGAGAGCAGGTTATTTCCCAAGAGTTGGCTGGTTTGCTTGCAGTACTGCACTCGGGCAGAAAAATAGTGGTGAATCCACAGTACTACATCCATCAAGTGTGAGAGTGTGTGTGTCCATGGCATGTGGGTGCAGGATGTGTGACATGACAAGATCATCTTTGGAATAGAAAAAAATAAAGGGTGAAAAACAGTAGACATGCCCCAAATGAGAATTCAGAAATGCCACATTTGTGATTTACCTCCAATTATCATTACATTGCCTCGGGATACACAGAGCTGCACCTATAGTGCATTAACAAATTGGCCTCCAAGCTTAAAACAACTCAAAATCCTCAAAAGTGTGATTTGATATAGGATAAGTGTTATTTTAGTATTGTCCATGTCCTGTTTTAATAATAATATTTAATAATATTTTTAATTAGCTTTTATTATAACTACATTTTAAATTAGCTTTGAATATATTTTCAGTTTTAATTTTAAATTTAGGTTAAGTTTTTAGAATTTTTTAAGAATCTGTTTTTGTAATTTGTAATTTTCTTGTTTTTAATATTTCTATTTAGTTTTAATTCATTTTTATTTCAGTTGTAGCTTCAGTAATTTTAGTACTCCAAGGCAATATTACTAACTTCCGTTTATGTTTCTGATCTAATATTTATATTTGATTATAGCCTACTTCAGCTTAAATTAACAAAAATGATTAGTATTCTATTCTATTCTATTTGTGGGAGATACAGCAATTGAAACGAACCACTGGAAATTTGTCAACTGGATGGTATCATTAGTCTAACTTCAATAGTGCAAAATGTCGCTGCATTACTTTGTTTCATCACAATTTAAAATAAAAATAAAAAATAAAAAAAAACAAATCTGAATAAACAGACAGTCCCACCACAAAACTTACATTAGTTGAACCGGTGTTGATGTGGCAGACTTGCAGTACTTTAATTATGCCACAGATTTGGGGGAATCCATCTACGAATGCCTTACATAGAGTTTTCTCTACATAATAAACTGGTATTAAAAAAATACATACCTTACTTTCAAGTAAAAAACACTATCACTATTTCACTATCAACCAAACATTTGAGAATATTGCGATGAATCTGCTTATACAACCCATGCCTAATATGATCATATGCCAATGTAAAAGGAAACATACTGTGCAAATTTTCTGCCATTACATTTGGGTTTTTTAAACAGAAATAATAAACGGTGCTCAACTGGGTTCCAGTGTGTACTGTATTCAAAAGAAAAACATTTGGTCGTCTTCTGTATTAATACAGTACCAATCATTTTTCTAAATTCTATATTTCTTTAGTGCATTTGCCCAAGTATGTGCTGGCAAGCATACTTGGTTGATTCCAAGTGCCTGTTAGTAAACAGAGTGATCACATTATCCAAAGCCATCTGCTAATGTGTAAGAATGTGACATTCATCGTGAGACCGAGCTGGCTCGCTTCCTGACGTTCCGGTCGGTCACTGAGTACAGTGACTGTTGAACATGAACTACTGAATGTGGTACACCTAGTGAAGAGGGAGCAAGAAGCACTAAAAATAATTTGTTTAAAGTATGCCCTGACCATTTTTAATCACAAACACATCAAATGTGTTATATAAATATAACACATTGGAAATTAAACAAATAAATATTAACACCCTGCACGCCAGACTGAGAACGTTTGGTGTCAATCACACAGGCCTGAAATATGTTGGCTCTGAAAGGACTATCTCCCTTGCTCTTCCTCTATATTTTTTCCTTCACAGCCATGGCAGCTTAATCCACGGCCATTGGCTGCCATGCTCACGTCTATTACTCATGAGTCAGCAAAACTGTTGGTGGACAAACTCAAAACTTCTCTCTCTCCTCTCATCTCCCCAGCAGACCTCTCTGCTAACCCTGAGAGGAGAATGTTATCAGGAAATCACTCTGCTTTAATTAGTTATGTGGCGTTACTCTCTTCAGATCTTGTCTCCTGCTGCTCTCAGCATGAGACTGGGCTGCTCAGATTAAAGTGTGTGTCTGTGTGTGTACATATGTGCATTAGTGCATGTGTATGTGTCCTTCAAATTAGATCCACTCATGCATCATTAAGCATTTGCCGACATAGTTATTGCAGGATATGTTACATTTAAATTAATTTCAGACCCATAATACAATGACAAACTAGTACACACATTTAAACTAATATAGTTCTGAATTAATTGCCTGTGGAGTTGAGGGAATTTAAATGAAACAGTAAATTTATCTCATTTGACCCAAAAGGTCAAAATATAACCTAATACGCCATAAAATGTTTAAAAATTTGGGGTCAGGATGTTTTTTAAAAAAATGTTTAAGAAATGAATTCTCCACAAGGATGGACTAAATTGATCAAAACTGACAGCAAAGACATTTGTATTGTACTAAAGATTTCTTTGTCAAATTAATGCTGTTCTTTTGAATTCTCTGAGTGAAATGGCACATTATGAGATTTTTTTGACATTTTAGGTCAAATGAGTTAAATTTACGTTTTTTTTTTTTCATTTAAATCCTAAAAAAAATACTGTTTCCACACAAATATTAAGCAGCGCATCTGTTTGTACAACATTGATAATAATAAAAAAAAATTATCTTCAGCACCAAATGAGCATATTAGAATGATTTCTGAAGGATCATGTGACCCCACAAACTTTGAGGCAGAAACAGGCTTCCTGATAAATTATGATATATTGAAGAATAAAAACTAATTTTGGAATAACATGCACTGATGAACTGTGCAGCCTCGTGTATTAAAATAATTATGTCCATTTTTATTTCATTTTCATCGAACCGATGTGATCAGTGATCTTGTTTTAAGTAAATTTAAGCAATTCATAACTTTCTTAACATTATGCAGAGCCACATTTGCTATCCTACTGCCAGGAACAGAACAACACTTCGCCAACTTTCCCGCACGCTTACTCCTATCTTTTTTTCTATATCAGATGAAATAATGTAATCTTCATCTTCAGTGGCGTGCACAGGGGAGGTGGGGGGAGGGTTTTCAGGGGTTCTCGACCCTCTGCCCCTTTAATAACCAACGCTTAGGTGGCACGATTTCTACCGAGGGGCGTTTGTGCCCTCGTAGCGTAGGTCTGTGCACGCCACTGTTCTACTTCATATTTATTACTTTACCAGGAATGGGTAAGAAGGGATAATGGATAAGTTTGTCAACACCGAATAAGTGTTGTGGTGGCCCTGTGCTAATAGATTAATTCTATGTATTAATGCTTGTAATGAAGTAAAGAAAATATTTGAATATGTTAAGTTAAGTGCTAATGCTAATGTGGCCATGTGTCATTTTGACTATAAAAACACATATTCGGTCCTGTAAATCGGTCTACTAGACAGGAGGTTTTGAGATGCGAAATATCCAGCATGCTATCAAACTGGAATATTGGAGAAGAAAGAATGTCCCATATTTTGTGACATGCCCCTTTAAATGTTGCCCAGCTCAATTCCTTAAGGTGAGGAACAGAACCTCAGCTCTGGGTTTTCAGGCTCATAAAAACTACATTGTTTTCCACTTGACATAAATACCACCTGAAGACCACCCCTGTGGTGGAGCGACGCAGCACCGCAACGCTGTCTGAGAAACATATCAATTAGATTCCCAAACTGTAGTGAAACAAAGCACTGGAGGCAGCCTACTCTCCACACAACAGCAGCAAATTAACAACACATCTCCACCCACTCTTTACTGTCTGTTTAGATATGGATCAGGAGGAAGACAAAGGAATGAGGAGGAGAGAAATAGCGAGAGAGCCTCTGTGCTATTGGAGTCGAGTCTGCTAATGGTATTCCATTACCATTAATGGCAGGCAGTCCCTGTGAAGACCCGCTATTTGCCTCAATGCAATTCCTCACTGTTTGGGTCCACCATTGACAATGTGAACATTAAACAATATCTCAAGCACGGAAGTAGCAAGACACCAAAACTGATAAAGCAACTGATATTAGATCAAAATGATTCTCATAGAGATTCAATAAATGATTCTCACAGAGAATCATTTATTGGCCAGACAGAATTCATTGTTAAATATTTCATATTTTGCAAGATTTTTACTGAGACCTGACATTGCGAGAGGATTGAGGTATAAAAAAAAACACTGAGTCCCTCAAAATGTGAATAATTGAAATTCACCTCCATTAATCACCGTAACTTGAGGGTCATTATGTTGACATCGTTTAATTATTAATAACAGCTCTGTCTGGAAGAGCTGCGCTACATATCAGAAATGACAGCGTGTCATTTCCCTTTAAAACATACCCATCAGTGGCTCGTCTCTGCTATCCAGAGCTCTCTGTTTTTTCCCCTTTATTCTTTCACTCTTAAAGTCCCCTATTGATCTACAACTGGCTGCCACAGCACAGCACTTTTCCTCTATTTGTCACTCTCTCCTTCTCTCTTCCTACTGCTCCCCAGTCTTTTCTTGTAGTTTTTTTCCCCCTCGTTCCCAACATCCGAACTAACAATCAATGTAGTTTCATTCTGGTGAGGAACAAATGGAATTCCAGCTGAGAGAAAGATAGTGGAAGTTAAGAGCGGAGGCATGCATGCACACATATACACGCACACATTCAGGTCCGATGGGGGCGTCGCTCACCGACTTGCAATTTTAGACACAAAAACACCCACATACACCCACAGAGGCTTTATTCTGAAAAAACAGAGGGGAGACAGTAGATGAACAGGTGTTATTGAGCAAGAGATTCACACTACAGAACATATTTAATGACTATGTCTCGGTTTGGTTGGGGCGAATTGCATGATTGAACCGAATACTAATGAGAAACAGAGCCCTCAACAGGAAGCTGTTACAGCTAACTTGCATTTAAATTGGTCTTGTAGAGAAAATATAAATTAACAGAACAGAGTTCCTGTCTTTCTCAAATAAGCAGTGCGTGTTTTATTGAATGCAGCAATGCGCAAAAAAAGTGTCGGCCACAACAAAACTTTAAGTTGCTGAGAGTGTTTTGTTAAATAAATCTTGTCAAATTATAAGGTAAGCATAAATTACATATTCAATTTTGTGTCATTTGAACTGATTAATAAACACTTGAAGATCAGTTTGCTAAATATGAGCAAAACAGATTTAAACAATATGCAAACTGTGTTTCCTGGCATGCATGCATAAGTGTTATGAAAGTGAAGACTCATATTTAAAACAGTGTAAGGGGAAAAATTACACTCGCTGTGTTTGTTACAGTTGTCACGAGTGTGAAAACGCCTATCAACAACACAACCTTTTTTTCATTTGCATGTATTATACATGTTTCTACCACTTTCTTTACACGTTTCTGCCACTTTCTTTACATGTTTCTGCCACTTTCTTTACACGTTTCTGCCACTTCCTTTCCAGTCAAAGTGACAAGTGCTTGCAAACATGTAGTGAAAATTACACGATAACAGGTTGAAATATAGTATAACTGTGAAAAAGCACAAAATTATTAATCAGCAAAAGCTGTTTTCAACATGGATAATAATAAGAACCATTAATAATAATTGAGTACCAATAAAAACTGATAAAAAATAAGCACCAAATCAGCATATTAGAATTTGTAAAGGATCACGTGGAGTAATTTGCCACCACAGGAATAAGTAATATTTTAAAATATATTAAAATAGAACCAGTTCTTTTCTATTTTCATAATATTTCATATACAGTGGGTACGGAAAGTATTCGGACCCCCTTAAATTTTTCACTTTACTAGGAATGGGTAATAACCCTTAGCATTTAGCTTTGAGTATTTATTGCTTAATCCATGTTTGTGTTTAGCTTGTATCAAAAGTATGTCAGTATAAGAAGTATGTTTAGGTGGTTATTATAACATTGAATACGCTATGTATTATGGACCAACAATGCTACAAGAGCAACGTTTTGCATACATTTGAATATCGAATTACTATAAGGGTGTTTACATGAAGGTAAACGTGTTCTGTCATGTCTTAAATCATAAATTTAAAAGTAGTGAGGCGGATGAAATTGAATTGGGTACCCTCAGCATGTGCTGAAGGTAGAGCTGTGCGCCCTGAAGTCTCGCCACACCACCCTCTCTCGCCCATTCTCTCCCTGTCCGTCTCTCTGGACGCCAGCTGCTTGTAATAGCCGCAGGCACATTTTCCCTGGCCCAGCTGACCAGCTGCAACCTCAAAGACGGAAAGAGAGACACAAAGACAGACTCTATGAGGAAGAGACAAATCTGAGATGGATGCATGACAGGGCAGGCTGATTATGGACAGAACGAGACAAAGAAAAATTGGAGAGGGATCAGGATATTCAAGAATAGGAAAAATAACCTTGATTGAAGGCGGATGGAGGTGGGATGGAAGTGCAGGGTTTTTTTTATTTTTTCCCTAAGAGTCTAAAAAGATTATGAGAGTTGATTATTATCAAGGATTATGTGGAAAAATATTTAAACACTGAGCCAAGATTGTTGTAAAATAAAGCTACTTATCACAGTTAAGAAAGCTGCATGTCAATAAATAAATAAAAATAACAACACATAATGTAGATGCGGCGAGGTCATTTACTCCCGGCACATTGTGTTCCTCATTAAAAAATCTTCATGCCTTAAAATCTTTATGAGCCTGAAAGCCTTCATATCTCATGAAGTGCCAAGTGCACATATGTGCAAGCTAAGAAAGATGTAGCCTTTGACTTCTAGATTGAATCAAATGTGGACATTCTTAATCTCCATATTGTTGTCCCTCAAGAAACGGACATTTTTTACCTTGTTATGAGAACAAAGAAAACAGCCATTAACATACATGCTAAATTGGCTCTCAGACATTAGGCTCATAACTTTGCTCTAATCAACTTAAAGATCCGACAGTTGAAAAACAGCTTGTCTGTACTTAAAGGCCACAAAGTGGGCTTTTATTGTTGACTCTAAGTGCATTATTTTTCAACTTTAGTTTCAACTCTCAATATGCAATTTTGCCATTCTAAGCCACCCATATCTTTCCGGTTTCCTTCCCTCTCCCTCTGTCTTGGTTACTCAGCTTGCTATTGTTGCCACACTCTCCTGCTGCCACCAGATTTTACTTTAAGAGAGATTTGTTTTGCTCAATCGGCTTATGACAGCAGAAATTCATTCTCTAAAAGAGCATTTTAATACAGACCCTTTCAAGTATAAGAGGCCTCCCTACTGTTACAAACCCCCTGAATGAAGAGATGAGAGGCATACTGAGAGATCATTGGAGGGGCTTTCACTTTGG
The DNA here is from genome assembly GCF_001515625.1 of Sinocyclocheilus rhinocerous. Classification (NCBI taxonomy): domain Eukaryota; kingdom Metazoa; phylum Chordata; class Actinopteri; order Cypriniformes; family Cyprinidae; genus Sinocyclocheilus; species Sinocyclocheilus rhinocerous. Next base: position 1,740,329 of record NW_015629561.1, read on the forward strand.
TCTCCTGTGCCCATCAAATAATTAGACCCACACTGAACATGACAGTTTCAAGTCCTCAGATGATGATGAAACCTTTTAGATGAGAAGCCAAACAACCTCAACTAAGGGAGAACAAAGTCCATTTTCTTTTGACTAAATTTCACCGGATATTCCACAATGGCCTGGAAGAATGAAACCCTTTATAGCATAAAATTAAATCTATTGATCACCACAAACAGGGGACAGACATTTTAATGTGACTTCACCACAGAATGGCACCACCTGCAATGATATTACTTGGCGGGAAAATTAAATATAGAGAAAAACAGTTTTTTGTTAGATTTTTTTTATTGGCCTGCCATTAATGATTTAATTAATTATAATTATTATTATTATTGTGCATATAATAAAGTAATAATACAATAAAAATATTAATTAAAATATATAATACAAATCATATATATATAGGGGGGAAAAACAGCATTATCTGCTCATACTTCAAACGACCCTAGAGTAAATCATTTGTTAATGACTGGATCTTTCAACATAGACCACTGACTGTGGCTCAATATTTATCTCCCCTGTTAAGAAATGCAGATGTCGCACTTTTACTCAGAATATTTTCTAACTGCCTCTATATTGACATCTCCCGCAGTGATGGGTCGGTAGCTTTCTTGCACCAATGGACATTATCTTCCTTTCCCTCCAATGATTCAATAGCAGAAGGGATTGTTTTTTTATCAACAGTAATGTAAGGAGCTCCACCACTGTCCCTGTTCTCTTACCGATTAGTTTTGGTGATACGTCTCCTGGAGGACTGATACTTACTAGCCTGTTGTTGCTGCTACTAATCATGTTGGGGAAGGTGTTATTGTTGATAGTCTTGGCCATTATATCATTGCAGGAAACCAGTTCTCCATGATCTTTCTTAATAATTCAAAGGAATTTTGTGTATCTGTTTTCTCGATTGTTTCATTTTGTTGTCCAATCAAACGGTGTCGGACTTCTTTAACTCGATCATTTTACTTCACTAACTTAATTGTTATTTTCACTCCCTTTTCAATAAAACAGAACAGAACAAAATTATTTAAAAAAATTATTTAAAAAAAATATATAAAAGTGTTTGCTAAATGAATAAATGTAAAAAACAAACAAACATGTACAGTCAATTGCCCAAAAATTATTTTGTTTTTATACAATATGTAACATTTTGGGGCCTCCCGAATAGTTGGAGGCCCCTGGGCATATGACTTGTTGGCCCATTAATCTGGGCCTGTGTACTACTAACGGTTCTGGGAAAATGTAACTCTAACCAGAGCAATATACACAGCTCAGGGGAACTGCAGGACAGATGAAGTCTTGAGTGTGTTCTAGAAAAGGAATACACCTATACAAGGGTGTAACTTTGGTTTGAGAAGTGGGGGGGACACAAATTGGGGGGAAATGTTTTCGATTTGAATCCCATTTCCTGCATTTACATACATTTAGGGACTATGGTGATACAAAATCCAGGAAATAATTAAGTTGATTATAATGATAAATTCTGCCAAAAAGAATAGTAGGCTACTAAACTATGTATAAGAAAAATATGTCTTACTTTCTTTATTGTTTAATAGGGGCCGATCGCCAAGACTTGAGAGAATCATTTTATAAAGTCAAAAATGTTCACCTTTAATGTTTTGTGTATGAATAAATTTTAAATAATGTGAGACTCAATTTCCACTGTTAAACAAACTTTTATTTCAAACTAACCGCTGTACCTGAAAATATAAAATAAATCACTTGTTGCACAGGATGTTTGTCAGAGACACATCCACCAAACTGAAAATGTAAAATAAATCACTTGTTGCACAGGATGTTTGTCAGAGACACATCCACCAAACCGCAGGTGTTTAGAATAGAAAAAGCAAAAAGCTCCATCTATCCATTCAATCCCATCTCTCCATGTATATCCTAACCATCCACCCTTCTATACTGTCCTGTCTCCTCTTCTCACATGAAAGAACCAAACACATGCTTCCTGTACTCATTCGCCAGGATAAACTCCTGGCAAATGTTTTCCCTGCTAACTTTATCCAGTGTTTCTTTGTGAATGTGACAGACTGCTACATTGTTAATGCGAATCTGCAACATTGTGCTTCTCAGCCAGGTCTTCAACCTCCTCAGAGCACTGAAGCTCCTCTCTGCTTCAGCAAAAGCAGTAGGAACAACCATTAGAAGTCGTACAAGTGCTTCTACTTGGTTGAAAAGGCCACGGACTTCAGGCAACTGATTCCTCAGAATAGTTGCGGCCTAGGTCTTCAACCTCCTCAGAGCACTGAAGCTCCTCTCTGCTTCAGCAGAAGCAGTAGGAACAACCATAAGAAGTCGTACAAGTGCTTCTACTTGGTTGAAAAGGCCACGGACTTCAGGCAACTGATTCCTCAGGATAGTTGCGGCCTCTGAAGTGGTTGTGTATGTGTATTGGAGCTTAAACATGATCAGCTGCACCTTCAGTGACCTTTGGTTTAATTCAGGATACTGGCTCCACCACAGCAGTGTCCATCTCCCCAGTTAGGAGGGCTTCCTCCAGCTTCGCCAGTGTTTTCAGACCACCCTGATCAAACCTCTCCTTCAGCTGGATGTCCACAGTATCCAGCACCTTGAAGAAGTCAGCTCTGTAGTGTTCTTCTGGGGTTTTAGGTGTGTGTGCAGTAGTGACATTGCCAATGAAGCGTTTTGGTGGACGGCGGATGTGGGGCATGGTTATGGGCTGAATATTTAGCTTGGTAATCATCTCTGTTGCGTGGCTGTATATCTCCTGGAACTTCTCCTCAGTTTTCTTTGCCCTCAGGGTGGTCCTCACACAATCTACTGCAGAGAGCATACCAGACACTGTTTCTGTCCGCTTCTGCAGTGTGCAATTAAGGCACTCCAACTCCTGGATTACTTCAGTGGCCATCATGAGTCCTAAAACTGTGGTACCTTCTCCAAATCTCTCCAGCAGCCCTCTTGCTGTCACACCAGTGTTTGAGGCATCTGTTTGGGCCATGTCCTCTAAGCTGAGTAGTACAGACTCGTACTGATGTAACACAGAGCAGATAGCTGGAGTCCTGGTCGTCCATCTTGTTTGACACAAGGGTTGCAGGTTGCTAACTGTCCCTGATGCTGCAGTTGCAACGTTCACAAATTCTGTTTTGTATTTGCCTGACAATTTGTACAGACAGCCAAGCTTTTGGACCCAATCCAGGGCATCAGATGTCAGTGATGACGCTGTACAAGCAGCCTGGGTGACCAGATTTGCACAGTGGGCGCCACAGTGTACATACAAAGCCAGTGGCTGCATCTCCCTTATCCTGGCCTGTGCTCCCTTTCTGTTGCCTGACATGTTCGCTGCTCCATCATATGTTTGTCCACGCAGACCAGACAGCGGAAGATTCAAGCGCAACAACACGTCTGTGGCAACTTTTGCTAGGTTTTCCCCAGTTGTGCTTGAGACTTCGTAAAACCCCAGGAAGACCTCGTGGGGGACCAAATCATGGTCTACATACCTGACACATATGGCTTCCTGTTCAGTTCCTTCAATGTCCTGTGTTCCATCAATAATAATGGAATATTGGAGGAGAGGCAGCATGTGAATTGAGCTAAGGATTTCCCTAATTATGCTGTTTGCAAATAGATTAAAAATTTCATTCTGGATTTTGGGGGATGTGTAATCATGTTTTCTTGTTGACAGCCATTTCTCTAAGCCAGGGTCATCTTCACATCTTACTTTCAGTAACTGGTTTAAGTTACCCTCTTCAGCTGCATGGCCTCTAAGAGCAGCTCCCTGGCGTGCCAAGAGCTGTACAGAGCCCACAATTTTCATGAGACACGTCTTGATTCCTGTTGCTGTGCAGCTTTGGCTGAAGATAACTGGACATCTACTGGTTTTGTTTTTTGGCAGTGGGTAGTGATGGCAACTTTGTGTGCATTGCTTTGGGCATGTTCTGCAAATTTTTGAGTTGCCTTTTTCCAGTTTCGGAAACCAGTTTTGACAAATGTTGGATCTGCATTCTTGGCCAAATTTGATTTGTCATGCCCAAAAGCTTGAGCACAGCGTGCCAAGAGCTGTACAGAGCCCACAATTTTCATGAGACACCCGTCTTGATTCCTGTTGCTGTGCAGCTTTGGCTGAAGATAACTGGACATCTACTGGTTTTGTTTTTTGGCAGTGGGTAGTGACGGCAACTTTGTGTGCATTGCTTTGGGCATGTTCTGCAAATTTTTGAGTTGCCTTTTTCCAGTTTCGGAAACCAGTTTTGACAAATGTTGGATCTGCATTCTTGGCCAAATTTGATTTGTCATGCCCAAAAGCTTGAGCACAGAAAAAACATAGGATTCCATTGAGTCCTGGACTGTAGTGGAGCCAAGGAAATTCACGGTACCACTTTTCTTGGAACCGTAGCATTTTGTTGGTGAGCTGCTGCACTGCAATGAGCTTCGGGTTAGCGTGGTTGGGTTCAGCTTCCTGCATGCCTGCCTGCACTTCTTCGCTTGCGCCTGTCCCCTCAGGTCTCTCCTATGAAATATGAAAATGTGCAAGCCTGTTTCTGACATGAGACCTAATTAAAATAAATTACATGACCCTTTACACAGCACATACCTGCAACTCTGAGCTGCTTCTCCCTGTCTCACCCTCCCTGTCTTGAAGCCTCTTCACCTCATCTGTACTCTGATATTAAAGCATGACACAAATAAAAATAAACAAAAGTTCATCACAACTGAAACTATATAGAAACGGTCAACAAAAAATATCAGGGCCCGCCTCTTTGTTTCTCTCTCACCATACAAGTGAGCAGGTAAATGCATGATTTGATCATGTTAACAAAATATTCTAAACATCGAAACACACACTTTGGCTCCAAAAAGAAGAGCATTTAATTTGATAATATTCAAACTGTATTCACTACTTATCATGTACACTTCCTCCCTTTTATCACCAACAAATCAAAATCACCTGGCCCTTCATACAGCACATAACCTACCTGTAACATTGTGCTGCTACTGCTTCTCCCTGTCTCACCCTCTCTGTTCTGAAGCAGCTCCACCTCATCTGTCCTCTGATATGAAAACGACTGAGTTATGATCATATTGAGTCTAACATTATACTAGCATCCAGAGTCTGCTTGTCATACATTGCTGACAGAAAATGTGTGGTTTAAAATAGACTCGTTTTCTTGGTACACAGAATGTTCTACATCAGTGGTTCCCAAACTTTTTAGAGTGGAGTACCCCCTGAGGCATTTACCATTCTTCTGCATACCCCCTCGCTTCCACTTTGACTGCACCTTTTTTCATTAAAGGACAATATTTGCCCCCTAAATTGACTTTCCAGTGCATTTTTTATCTTTATAAATACAATATTAATAATGTTTTGAATATTTAAAAAAAAATTGAGTAATATGCAATGATGATAAAAAAAAA
>NW_015629561.1:1746592-1754167 GCF_001515625.1 Sinocyclocheilus rhinocerous
TTCGTCGGTGTCCTGCTCGGTCCTGCTCCTCCGTGACGATGACGGCGTGCGGTTAAAAAAAAATCATAACAAACAAATTTGAAAGTGGGGGGGGGACACAAACGGGATTTTGAAAAGTGGAGGGGACATGCCACCCCTGTCCCCAGTGGAAATTACGCCCCTGCACCTATATATCCCCTTATATACCTGTTCTGTTTTAGCCAGTTATATATAAGCCCTCTCACATCGCCTTATTCTGTATCCTTGGGTTATTAAAGAATTGAGTGGGAAGACTATGGAAGTGTGTGACATTTAGCAGTGGAGGTTCCTTCTCGTTATTAGCTCTTATCTAAGTTCCTCATTATTAGAGTCTGTCCGAGTATCTCGTGGTTTTTTAAATTTTTTCTGTGTTCATGAATCTTACCTCAGACACATGGACCAGAAATAGGTGTGTATGTACTTCATGCATGCACCGTATGCTTATGCCCAGCTGTAAACATAAATGTGAGTATCTCATGTTTTTTTTTTTTTTTTCAAAAGCTGCCACAGTGTTCTTAAAATTAGTGAAGCCAGCGTGCATAACTGAAAAACCAAAATGGGACCAACCAATTACAAAGCAAAACACAGCAAGTGTTTAAAGAGCAGAGAGTTTGTTCAGGAACTAATTTTCTTGGCATCGTGTTTTTCAGCAACAAAACAGGGCAGAACTAATATGTGGTGATTCCAAGTGAACTGATGTTTTATTTATTTTTTCCACAAAATGTGATGGCATGGTACTATTTTAATTAACTTTAGAAGAGCTGGACAGAGAAAGGAAATTAAACTTACACTTAGTAATGAGGAAATGGACCAAGATCAATACCAGAGACAGTAGAAAGACAATATGAAGAAAAATAAATAGGAGAAATCACAACATTTAATATGGTGGCTGAAAGAAAGGAAGCCTCATCTTTCGGGTAAAAGAGACAATCACATAGGTAAAAGCACTGCCTTGAAAAAATCAAATTTTTAGCCTGATTTAAGCCAATTTTCCATATAGGTGATTTACAGTATGTTATTGAAACATGTGGCCAAAATGGCTGCCGAGTGGACTGACTTGCCTTAAAGGGATCAATATTGCCAGCAGCATAACACTATTTATCTATGCCTTTTTGATTTGTGGTTATAAAAGGAAATGAAAATTCTTTGAACAAATGATGCAACAGCCGTCTATTTTGATGGTGTGAATTTGTTAGGAAAGTTTTGTAGCTCTTATTGCTACAGATCAAAGTCATTACATGACTAAACATAATCTAAACACAAAATACTAATAAGCAATTTGCTCAGGTAACCTAATATCTCTAACATATCAAATATGATTTTGCACTGTGTTGCATTACTAATGTATTCTGAGTTTTATATACAGGTGTGTAAATATGATCAATAGCCAACTCAACGGACAATATGAAATAAACACACTGCAGTAACAGTATTTAGTATATATATTTACCATCACTATACAGCATTGATTCAATGCATTATAATCTTATATGTGTTATTTTTCATGGACCCACCAGACCTGCAATGGCAGATAAAAACATCAATCCAGACAATGCAGACAGAGAGAGAGCTAGAGATAAAGAAGGTCAAAGTGGACAGAGGTCAGTCAGTCCATCATGGTGGAAAACGACAAGTGATGTGACGCAGGTGATAAGCTCGGAAAGCAGAGGTGAAAACTTTCCCTGCGACCACAAGATAATGTGCTTGGAGATGCAGGAAAGGTCAAGTGAAAACCATGTTCATTTGGATTAAACATTCAGTGAGGCTCACAAACTGAAGCATATGTGTGTTTTATGTCCACTCATATGCCAGAAGCATACCAATTTACAAATGACATACTGTACACTCTCTCAGTACATACTATGCAACCATGAGGGTTGTCAATCGATTACAATTTGTAATCAAATTAATTACACAATATGGTAATTTATTAATAACTGTGGAGAAAAACCCCAAAATGACATGTCAATCATTAGGGTTGTCAGTCAACTACAATTTGTATTTAAATCAATTACACATTATGGCTATTTATTAATAAATGCTGAGAAGAGCCCTAAAATAGCATTACAAAAAGCGGCTTTAAAATCATTATATCACATCAATAATATTAATATACTATATAATTAATAAATAAACATAAACCATTCACTGGCTTACTATCTACACCGATACATTTCACAATTAGCCGAAGATTTTCATTCTCTCTGAGGAAAATCTAAGGGCTGTTTTAAGATGTAAAAAGTTCAGAATAATAAAAAAGATATATTAAATTATAATATAAGATAAATAAAAATATTATGCCATTTCTTTGATACAATTACTTGCATTATTTTTATTTAATTATTTTTAAATTAATCACACTAAACTAACGCATCAAATTCATAGCCCTAGCATATCACAGAAAAATACTTCTACAAAATGTTATTTTAGGACTCCCAAGTGGTTTACAACCACTTGAAAAAATAAAACACTGCCACGTCTGTAAACAAGTGGAAATGTAGTGAAATTATTATTAATAATGTTGTAGCTAATGGAAAATGGAGAAATAAATAAATAAAGGCCAACAGTGATTTAAAAAACAAAACAAAAAACATGTTGGTGTGTGTGATTCTTATGTTAACAGTAGGACGATGTGTTACAACATCAGTGCATCTATGTGACATTTTTAATTACAGGTGCTCAATTTATAATGTGGTATTAGCGCAGGTAATGAGCATTGTGTCAGATTCTATTACCCTTCGTAGCATCTACTCATGCCATTATTACAACACAAACAAAATGCCATAGATAAGAATCCTACTGTTGGAGTGACACCATGCCCGGGAATGCCCTGCATGGTTAAGTTGCAAAACTAATTTGAAAGACGAGCATTTCAATATTGTAATTCTATTGCAGCTGCAAATCTCTGGTAGTCTGAGCTTGTAAATAACATAAGCCCCTACAGACTTTAATACAACACAACTGGCTCAGCCCTGCTGTAAATCTAGAGCTCTAACATTGAAGTGGATAACAGATATTGCTCCTTAATGGATTTAAATTATATCACATTTTTCCGCCTATGGAACTCTTTACGCTTGCATATCAACCTCTTCCAGCTTGGGAAACCTCATTTTGCTGTTGACCGATCACTTCTTCAAGTAGAAGCTGATTTTTCATCCAGCCGACCTAATGTCCAATACACAAAAATGCAATTTCCAAAAGAGAGAGTCAGCATATTCACTCAATTCAGTAGCCACAGCAGCATTGGACTAATATTACTAGACTTCACGGCTGGTGTGGTTGACTCTGCGCTACCTCTAGGGATTGCAAAAATAGCTTTTCAGTTTTGAACGGATGAACGGCATATATTCTAAAACTCGAAATGGATGGGGAGAAAAAATCATTCAGATCGAAGTCCTCCCATGAGGATCCAAAGCATTCGAATATGTGATTCTCCCAAATGCGCAATTTGGGAACAATCACAGTGAAATGTCTGGGTCCCTCGCTTTTTTGAATGAAGAACGACACCATTGTTCATAATGACAGCACTAGCTTGCTAACAGAGATTATCCAGGGAATATCACAGTCCTGGAAAGGCAAGGAAAAGGGGGAATGTGAGACAGAAGAAAAAAAAAGAAAAGAAAAGCTGCAGACTACAATGAAGAGTACCACTACATAACCGTTGCACCACTGTGGTCTGATGTGACTGTCACACTGTTTGTAATTTACAGAGTGCTAATTACAAGCGCAGCTATTTTTGCTTTGTCCATTTCCCACAAACCTATTCGAACATTACATCTGTACATGCATCTCACATCTCTCATTGTCCTCCATACACACCCTGGCTTAGAGCTACAGATAATGGTTGCAATATGTCAAACTGTGTATCATAAGTCAAATGTTTTCTATGAATAATATAACTATTCAGCAATGAATAATACAACTATTCAGCTTGCTTTAAAAATAATAATAATTTGAACAAATAATAAACAGATTTGGATGCAAATATGCAGCTACCATTTAGTTACACATTTAATTTCTTAATTTCTTTTAAAAATGATCACACGCACACATATAAACACATTTACAACTATATATATATATGTGTGTGTGTGTGTGTGTGTGTGTGTGTGTGTATATATATACACACACACACACACACACACACACAAATGCATTACATCCATTACATTAAATTATGGTTCCTTTTCAATGAAAACTATACCACAACAACTATACAGTGTTGTATCTCTCCCTGGCCACTAAAGGAGCCAGGCCTGCCATTGATGCCCCTTAAAAAGATTCACATGCATGACGCCCCCGCATTTGGTAAAATCTCAGTGTTTGTTTCAAACATTTGGGACAAGGCACAGTGTTTAAGGTCCTGTACCAGTATTCTATACTACTGCCTTTCAAACCTGGAGGCTAGTATTTAATAAGCCAAGGGAAATAAGCCACACTTGGGGAGAGTGAGTACCTTAGCCTGCGTCATCACTCACACACAGCCTGAGACACATTCAGTCTCGGTTAGACTGGAGCAGATATCAGTCTACTCCACTAACACCAGCTTATTTCACCCCTGAGTAAACTCAAGAGAGAGAGGGAAAGAAACAGAGAAGGAGGCGCAAAGAGAAAGAGGGAGAGGGATGAGAAAGAAAGACAGGTAGGAGAGGCAAATGGAAAGGATGGGCAGCTCCATTAGTTTCCTTTCACACTCCCGTTCTCCCCCCTCTATTATGAGAGGATGGTGGGTCGGTGTTAGGGCCTGTCAATGTGCCTTTGGTTTCAATTTTGGACTTGATTTTTGAAATGGAGACATGAAAGGCCCGAGGCAGGAACAAATTGTACAAGGACATGAATTCTTAAACATATCCTCACTCTCTCCCTCTGTGAAAGATTAGCACTGTATATAACAATCTATAACAGTACATCCTACCAGATATGCTGTACTCTTAGGCTGTTTATTATGACCATTATGTAGCATTTTCGGTTTGTTCTTTCAGAGAGATCTTCAACACATTTGAGCAGCAGCCATAGAAACACAGGTGAATAAAGCCATCTTTATAATTATGCCCTTTGATAAGTTGGTAAAAATGTAACAAAAGAAGACTGAAAGAGAAAGTCCGTTTTTGTTTTTTTATAAAAAAACAGTTCTGTGGTCTCAATTAAGGTTCGTTGAAGATTTTGAACTTGTCATTTGAAAGGGAATGCTTGTTACTATGGCTCTGTTAGCCTGTGCTGGTAGATGTAACACTAGGTTCCGGGTTGCACAAAATAAAATGCATGTTTCAGAGTGAAACGTGACACTGTGTTCTTTTACACACGAGCAGCTCATGATCTGGTGTTTTCAGTGTCTTGGATCGGCTTAGTACACAGTAAATTTTGTACACAGTACACAGTAAATTCTTACACAGTAGAGTTTAGATCACTTATAAGGTGCATTTGGGAATGTAACGTGTGCCAACCATCTTCCCAAACTTAATGAGAAGCACTTATAAACCAGCTGTTGTCATAAAAAAGAAGCGTTAAGGTCTCTCTGCGGTTTTACAACAAAATAAAATGGTTTATGTTTAAAAATGCAGAAATGAAGACAAGCATTAATATTAGTATTGTAAGTTTACAGTTGTTCTGGAAAATAGAATACTATTAAAATTATTAATAGAAATGTATTAAAAACTATTAAAATTATTAACTGTATTAATAGTATTATTATACAGTGAATTATAACAATAGTAAAAATAACACAATAGTTATTATTATAATATATTGTTATTACAATAGTATTTATTTATTTGCTATTCAAAAGTAGCATTTTAGAAGCATAAAACTGACTTACTATGGCTATTTCACCTTGTCAGTTACCTTTGATGTCATATTGTAGCTCTATACTAGTGAAGGTCTGTGTGTGTGTTTTTTTTGTCATGACATTATTTTCTGTGGCTCACATAGTATTTACAGTACAAGTAATCCTGGATGCAGAAGTGAGTGAATGTGCATATCGTATATATTTCCTACGAGAGCTGAGCAACAACCAGTGAGATGAGTGGGAATGCTAACTGCTAGCTGTCTGCTAATAAGAAAATCAAATGTGTTTTTAAAAATGACTTTGTAAAGACAAAAGAAAAACAAACCTTGCAAAGTTGATCAGAAAAAGCATTCGGAAACTCATTCATTAGCCACAAGCAGGTAGCTTATATGTTAGCTAACTGGCAGCTTCTTCAGAAGCTCTGCAGACTACTAAAGAGTCTAGATACTAGGAGCGACACTCTGGTCCAACAGAATTTTTTTTTTAACGCTTAGGTCATTCAAGTGTGCGATTTTCAAGTCGGCTTCCACACAAAAAAACCTCTGTCATTTTCCTGGCAGTGAAAGAAGGGGGTTGAGCCATTGTGTGTCAAAGCAGCAGTGAGCCGCTCAGAAGCAGCGTGCTAGCCATGAACCAGAGCTAGCGCTATCTCTCTTTTTCTTAAACAAGCAGGGTCTATTAGAGCTCAATGCTCATTTAAAAAAGAAATCATACATCTCCAGCACAGTCTACTGGCCTTGTGCTAAAGCTTGGCAGGGCATTAAAATAGCCTTGCAGACATGCAGTGTTGTTAAAACTGTATTTTTGCTATGCTAAGCTTTGCAAAGCCCTTTTCATCTGTGCTCATTAGGCAGTTGTAGAAAGTAGAAAAAAATGTTTTAAAAAGACAGTTTTTCACTGAGCTCCATTTAAATTAGTTATAAAACTGAAGTCATTATTGCTGTCTTCTGCTGGGGAACCTGCTGTTTAGTATTTGCCCCAATCAGACAAGGGCACTTCTGCCAGCGATAATGCCAACTGGCATGGAACACGATCAGTTAAGAGATGGAGAGGGCAAGGCGCTGCCATTCCGACTTTATGTCTCATTCTTGTTCTCTCTGTGTGTTCCCATGCCTACGGAGCATCATGTGGCTTTCAAAGAGATCCTACATAAATTTGCAGTTATGTGCGCTAATAGCAGCATGAGGGTGAAGTTCTCACGGTGGTTGGTCCGGTCCGGCAGTGTTAATGTCATGTCTCATATTATTATTCTCATTCAGTGCGTTTTGACAGGACTTTCCTCTAACCCTGAAGACCCGATCATGCCGAGGGTGGTACTTAGCTTGACATTCAGCATTAATGGGTGGTAATGGTTTGTCCGTTCCTAACAATTGTCGCACTTCCAGAGTAGGCTTGCCGCGATAGATGCTGACGGTGATACCAGTGTTAAGCCGCAACACCGGTTACGTCACTTGCCCACCGCGTCACCGACCCCCACCGTCATTTTGATTTTTTATAGTAATAAAAATCATTTAGTTCAGTAAAAGAACAGACACTACAAATAAAAACTGAACGTGGCTACTCAATGCAGCGTGCCGAACGACAGTCGCATCACAGATCAGATTTCATTTCTCCAGTGAGAGTGAGTCGAGCTGACTGACAAGAAGAGTGAGGTGAGACAGACAAGACGATCGCGGATGATTTAGTTTCAAAACTAGATGCAAAAGCGCCTGTTTGGCAATATTTTGGATTTTGAAAAGCCTGTTGACTTTTGCCATTTATCTAAGGTGATT
>NW_015629561.1:1754233-1764489 GCF_001515625.1 Sinocyclocheilus rhinocerous
CTACGTTTCTTATTTATTTGGTTATATTATACATGTTTACTTAGCCTATTTCCGGTTTTTGTATACCTATTTAAACTTTATGTAAGTTATTTGTTATTTTATATTAGGCATAGCCTGCCCTATAGCATGGTGTAATTTGTATTAGTTTTGTTAATAAAAGTTCTATATTTTATATATAGGCTAAAGTGAGTTTGACGTTGTATTTTGTTGTTGCATTCAAGCAATTGACGCCGAACTGCCGCTAATTCAAAAGTGAAAGTAAAATGCGCACAGCGCTTTTAAGCTATTTAAAAGCGAAGGAAAGCGAGGAAAAGAGGAAAAATTCAAATGAACAATTGCTTTACTCCGAATTGCCGCTATTTGAAAGTGAAGCACACCGCTTTTGCAAGCTATTTAAAAGAGAAGGAAAGCGAGGAAAAGAGGGAACGCCCCCGCGGTGATACCGGTATTACCGGTGTTGTCACACGTCGATTAACCGGTGGGAAAATTTCCTCACCGTCACAACCCTATTCCAGAGTCAGCAGGTTTGTCAAAACTCGCTGGAGCACATTGTGACAAAAATACGAAAGAAAAGAAGCAAGCTGAGAAATTATACAATTTTTACATGTTACAAACGCTTTTCGTGCGATAAGCACATTTAAAAGTGACAAGTCCAGCTAGAAGTGTATGTCCTCAACTCAAAAAAAATTATGTGCTCATCCACAGTCAATCAAAACAATGATTAATGTACAGTTATGTGGAGTGGGACTTTGAACCAATGACATTTCTAAATTCTGCCACTTGTAGCTTTTGACATAGCACTTATTATGGACAAGAACCACACGCTTAAAAGTAAAGGCTTTTTATTTGCATAGATTGGGCAAACTTTAACATCCGTGGAAGCCCGCCATTGTATAAAAGGTTCTTTATAGTGAAAAAAGGAAATGATTAAAATGTTTTCACAGTAAGAAAAAAAAATTGGTAATTTTACGAACCGTTCAATGACCGTTCAGCTTCTTTGCGGAACTCAAAATAGTTATTCTATTGCATCACTATAAAATCCCCCTTTTGGAACCGTTATACTAATTGGTTAAAACGTGACAGTAAAGACATTAATAATGTTACCAAAGATTTCTATTTCAAATAAATGCTGTTTTTCTTTTTCTTTCTTTCTTTCTTTCTTTCTTTTTTTTTTACTTTCTATTCATCTTACAATCCTGAAAAACGTCTCAGGTTACGTATGTAACCCTGGTTCCTCGAGGGAACGAGACGCTGCGTCGGAAAACGCTAGGGGAACGCCTTCTGTGACCATGCTCTGAATAACATGTGAAATCAGTCCAATAGCTGAGCGGGACGTCACGGGCGGGTGACGTTATGACCAGGAAGCTATAAAAGCACGTACGGCGGAGCCAGCGTCAGCTTCAGGAACTCGAGCTGCGTCGGAAAACGCTAGGGGAACGAGAATACCCACGCCACCAGACTTCCAAATCCCTGCCTAGTGTGGAAGACTGCACAGCTAGGGCGAGAGAAGTAGGCGGGGCCCGCCATTCCGAAGGCCAACTTCTGGAGGAGTGAATCTTGACCCCCAAAGGACACAGATTCCACAAAAAATATTAAGCAGTGAAACTGTTTTCAACAATGATAATAATAATAAGAAAAAAATGTTTCTTGAGAAGCAAATCAGCATACTAGAGTATACTAACAAAACTTGAACTGAATTTTTTAATTGTATATTGTAAATTGCTAAAAAAAATTCATGACATTACAGTTTTTACCGTATTCTTTATCAAATAAATGCAGCCTTGATGAACATAAAAGTCCTCTTTCAAAAATTTTTTTTTTTTTTTTTAAATCTTACCTAAACTTCTAAATGTTTTAAAATGCAAAAAAGTAATTTTTTTTCATTTATTCGACAGCAATGCATTTGTTACACAGTATAAATAGCAACAAAACTTTAAAGCAATTTAACATGTATTCTTGGTAGCACTTTAGTAGGGACCAATTCTCACTATTAATAATAGCATGCCTATTTATTAACATACTGGCTGTTTATTAGTACTTATAAAGCACATATTCTGCATGACCATATTCTACATCCCTAATACCTAAACTTACAAACTACCTTACTAACTTAATAAGCAGCGAATAAGGAGTTTATTGAGGCAAAAGTTGTAGTCAATGGTTTGTTATCATCAGACCTTAAAATAAAGTGTGACCATATTCTTAAATTGAAGTCAAACTTTTGCTTCCAAATTATCAATGCATTGTTACAGTTTTTAATTACATATCTTATTATTATGTTAAGTTAACAGACCAAAACATTATGAGCTCAGTAAACTGTGTCCCTTTGTGCTGATATTATAGCAAATAGAACGTGGTGATATTTAAGACAAATTCCCACTGGCTGTTCAACAGATAAAACAAAATTGCATTGCAGCGCATGATGCTAGAGATACGATATGATTGTGAAAACGATCCTTCGGAGGCAGGCTGGGTGGATGATTACATGTGTGAGCGAGTGTGTGTTGGGAGGACCTCGAGAGACACAAAGATGTGGAATTGTGCCCTCTGTGTAATCAGGTTTTAGGACAACAAGAACTTGAAACTGACAGCTGCAGTGAAGCAGCAAGTTGAAGGGTGGGAGTGTGTTTGTGCGTGTGTGTTGGAGTGGGGAGTGTGCTTTATTAGGAAGTATGGATGGGAGGAAGAGGAAGAGAGGGATTTCACCTGCATAGGGGCAGAGGGTGGAGGAGGCTGAGAGTGGAGCTCTAGGGCTGGATTGATTTTTCTCCTCTGCTTCAGCAGCCACTGCTCTCAGATAATGGAGCTCAAGTGCTATCTCTGGTCCCCAGTGTCTGTGAGAGAACCCGACTCCTCACCCCAGTACACCTAGAGTGCGTGTGTGTGTGTGTGTGTGTGTGTGTGGAGGCACATGTAGAAATGGAAGAGATAAAGAGAAGTTGCTCACACACCTGTAGGAGTACAGTATTTTAGTGCATGTGGAGGAGGGCTGTGTAAATTAAAGGAGGAGGGGAGAGAAACAGAAGGGTCGAGAGAGATAATAAAGGAAAGCAATAAAGGAAGGAAGTGTGGGTGTGTGGAAATTATGGAGAGAATGAATCAAAGGCAAAAAGGATAGAAACAAAGCTTATACACCTGAAAGAGTGAGTTTATTCATGTATATGTTTGTAAATATGCATTATTAGACTTGGACTTCTTCTTAAAAGCTAATAAAGACTCCTAATCAAACTTTTCTTATGCATTCAAACACTTTGAAATGAAAACCGCATTGCAGTATCAGAATTTTAGGGATGCCACAAACTTCAGTCCTCAACACAAAAAAATGCTGTGTTCTCAACTGTAACTTGTTGTGGTTTGTAAGAAAAAATACTTTAACATGAAAGAGATATGCTGAATTCAAAATAGCATACTAGCATGCTATAGCATACTACTAAAGAATCTAATCAAACTTTCATTGTGTTCAAACCCTTTGAAATGAAAACCGCATTGCAGTGTCTGTATTTTAGTGATGCCACAAACTTCAGCCAATCAAAGCCTTCGCTAAGACTCGACAATGAATGTCCTGTTCTCATTAAAATGCTCTAAACACTTTGAAAAGAGCGTGAATGACTAGCAAACTTTGATCATAAATAATGATTTGGTTCACAAGTTCACATACTAATATAATCCTTGAGCGGAATGGAATGAGTGGAACAGATTTAGCTTGTGGTTTATGATGGACTCAAGATCTAAGTACCCTCTGGACTACTTAAAATGAAATTATTAAGAATCAGAATGTAGTGCACATACAAACCACTTTTAAATAGTACTTTTATGGTGTTTTTACCCTTTTGAGCAGGGTCACAGCGTGTCCTGTCATTATAAAAAGTGTGTGTACAGATACTAGATAAAATATGCTCATACTATATATACATACTATATATACACAGGGGTGCACATCAGTTTTTCAGTCTGGTTCTCATGAGAGCACATGGAGATTTGGTCTGGTGCTCACACTGCACATTAGTGTGACCCATTAAATATAATTATAAAAAATAATATAATTAATAATAGTAATAATAGTATTAATGCAGTTTATTTAGTTTGTTTTTTCATAAAATAATAAATAAAATAATACATAAAGTGTGATAATACTATTATATTCTAACATAAAAAGTGAGTATTAAATAAAAATACAATAATTTTATAGTACACTCAAAATACAATGCAAATATATATATATTATTTTTATATGAATCAACATTATTTTCAGATCTAAAATCAGCAACCTTTTATTTTGGCGGGTTGCCAGCAAGTAAGTATATATGCACTGTTGGTACGCAAATAAGCGGTCTGAACTTATTTACCTAGCGCATTTTTTTTTATTTTGGTTGCACATGCACATCTGCGCACCACTTATGTGCACCCCTGTATATATATATAAAAATTTCTTACAGTATTTATTAATCTTTGTTAACAAATCATTCATTGTTAGTTCATGTTAGCTCAGTTCAATTAAATAATATTAACAATTTTGATTTTAATCATGTATTGGTAAATGTTGAGGTTTACATTAAACTAAGATTATAATAAATGCTTTAGAAGTATCTTCATTGTTATTTCATGTTAACTAATGTAGTTAAAAAAATGTTAACAAATGGAACCCATATTGTAATGTTACTACAGTAATATTGTGAAATATTATTACAATTTGAAATAACTTTTCTATTTTAATATATCTTGAAATGTAATTTATTCCTGTGATGGTAAAGCTGAATTTTCAACATCATTACTCCAGTCTTCAGTGTCACGTGATCCTTCAGAAATCATTCTATGCTGATTTGCTGCTCAAGAAGCATTTCTGATTTTTATCAAATGTTGCTGCTTTAATATTTGAAATGATTTAATATTTGATATGATTCACTGAAGAAGGCTTGCTGCTGAAACGTCTGATTGTTTTTTGCTCTGTTGCAAAATTAAAATAAACTGAAAGTGATTAAGAAGATTAAGCGAGTGCGGATCCCTTACTAGAATTTAATATTTGAAATAGAAATCTTTTATAAATACATTATAAATGTATTTACTGTCATTTTTGATCAATTTAATGCATCCTTGCTGGATATTAATTGGCCCCAAACGTTTGAACATTAGTGCATATATATATATATATATATACAAGCATTACATTTTAAGACAGTGTGTCAAGTTTTTGAACAAGATCATATCCTATGTAAATGCCTCCTAAGAAATGAGTTCATAATGAACTCAAAACTATAGCCTACAGCCTACTATACCCACAGACTGCACGATTAAACAAAATTTTAATTTGAGCGATGCACCACTCATCACCGTTCGGCTTGTTGTCAGGTTAAGAAAGACAACAGGATGACAGCTTCTCTTAACCTGTCCTTAGCCTTGCAGGTTTCAGGTGGCGGTCTTGAGTGGATGGGTGGGTTGAGGGGCATAGACAGGAGATATGTCCTTCTGCTCCACCTCCTGATTGCTCCATTTCTCTTCCTGCACACTCCAAACACCAAGTGACCTTCTAAAATTGTTTCCTGAGGGAGTAAAGATGGTGGATGGCGTTGGTGCGACCCGACCAGCCTCAGTCAGGTACGCAAATTCACTCTCAACCCGAAGAAAGGTTTAGGTCAGTCAGTAGGCGAGTTCTATAAATCCAGAAAAAAGATTCAAAAATATGGAGAGTAAGAATATCAGCTTTAAGCCCGGGAGGAGAAAATTATAAAAGGAAAATATGGCAGCTTTACCATTACTGCATTCATCTTTAGCGGTTTTGAAAGGCAGCTAGCGCTCTCAGAGAAGAGCTGTGCGTTTCAATGTGCGCTTGAGATTTAAAATGCTGATGCTAAGGAAAAGGTGGCCATATCTCCATCCCTTAATCCTTCTGTTGCTGGCCCGTGGATGTCTAGCTCACCATCAAAAGGGAGGAGGTGGCTAAATATAGCAAGATGCTAACGAGCTGCAATGCTGCAGTGCTATCTGCCTATTAGCACCGGAGGAAATTGGCCTGTTATGTCTTCTTTTCGCTCGGTTGTATCCCTCCCTACCCCTCTTCCCCATTTTATTCTACACCCTCCTCCGCCTGACGCTATTTTCCCACTCTTTTCCTTACAAGTGGGATGTAATGGCTTATGACACTGATGTTTGGAGGCATTAGCGCTCTGATTGGTGAAAGCAAAGGCCATGCATGCTGTGTGGCTGAGTGAGTGGACAGACGGTTATTTGCAAAAGCAGGTCGCCATGGCTCAATTTTTCTGATTTTCTACTGAGAGCTAGTCTGGTATACCTGAAAAAAAAAAACTGTTTTATGAAGTGCTTAGATTAGCTTAGATTCACAGTCTGACAGGCCCTCATTTTCCTAATTGTGTTAAACACGAGCGAAAGGTCAAGGTACAAGACGTATCAGACATCGGCACTTGTCCAGTAAAGCTTTATCTGTATCTCCCTTTCTAGCCGAGCAGTGCTGTGTAGCACAATGCTAATTAAAAACGACAGGATTTTAAAGGCCTTAATTAACTCTGATCATAATCAAAACATGACAGACATTAAATTTGTCACAGCCTACCATTGCTGCAACCTGTGTTCAGGCTCTCCATCCGCGTGAGAGCTCGTTTCCACCTCTGAAATGTCAAGACAAATAAATCAGATAAGCTTAGCACATGGAGAGGAACCGTCAACAATGCTGAATGCATTCTTTTGTTGTTTTTATGCAGCTGCCACAAATTAACTGTGGAGCTTTATTTGTAACGTCACCACGCAATCCAACTTCAGGACGGTTTATCTGAAGAAAGCAATCATTTTAGAGTAGACCCAGCAGATTTGCTTTCAACATTCGAGGGTCATTGTTTAAATCTTTTCAGGGCCTGAAACAATATAGAATGATCCATATATACATTCCAGCACCAACCTTTCAAAAAAGAAAGAAAATAATGGCTTTTCAGTCCATTCCATTTCTGGTATGCTCCAATTCCAATTTTTCTTTTGTTGTCTGTTCCACTGCACACAACTGACGCTCCATTACAGATCACAAAATCAAATATAACCAAGTACACAGATATATACAGTATATTAGGGCTGCACGATTTGGGGAAAATAATGTAAAATCGAATGAAATCTGGATAAAAATTGAAATTGCTATTTTAAATGTGAATTAAAAGCTCCAGGTTTGCAGTGCTTGCTTGTAGGGCTACACAATTGGCCCAAAATTGTGTAATTATATATCAACACACAAAAAAAAAAAAAAAATAATAATAATAATAGTAATTACTATTATTATTTTAATCATCCTCGTCATCTTTACTTATACTAAATTTTTATAAGAATATTCAAGCAAAATAAAAAATACTACGCATGTAATATTTGAATAATAGTATTTCATTATTATTATTTTTATTGTTATTATTCTTATTATTATTAATGAAATAAAAAAGCAAAATAAGAAATTTTACTATTGTAATATGTAAAAAATCAAGTATTTAAGAAACATAATAATATTATTTTGTGTTTAAAAGAACACAGTGCCGCGCTTCACTCTGATATATATTTAATGTATTAAATCACAGCCCTTGCAGTTTTATAATCACATTAAACCATATTGTGATTTTGGTTTTATATTGATTAAACATGCAGCCCTAATATATTTCCAGAGAAATGTGACCCTGCCTGTGAAAACCCAGCTAAAGTCATTTTTTGTGATTTACTGTTTTCTACATAAAATCATCCTTAATAAAGATGTAAAGAACATTCTGTGAAAATAACCTTTATATGTTTAATATTGACTGAGTAAGGCCATGTCAAAAATTGAAATCATAGTGAAATGAATGGTTGAAATTAGAATTGAAATTGAATTCTAGATTCTAAATCTAATTGAAATTAGATTTTGAGACTTTAGCCTGGATTTCACAGACAGGGTCACATATTTTATGACCATGTGACTTGTTTTTTTAAGGCAACATGATGAAGCACATGCTCACATGCACCAAGAAGGTGCAACCTGATGTTCACGGACCTGTTCTAGTGCTGATGGAAAAACTGCGCTGTGACGCACACAAATGCTTGTTATCTCATAATTAGATTTTGAGACTTTAGCCTTGATTTCACAGACAGGGTCACAAATGCAGTAGCAATTTTACTTGGTTAATTAAAAAAATTGGTGCCTGGGACCATGTTAAAATTAGTTTTGCTACAACTATACAAACAGATAAAACTACCATAACGCAACAAGAAACAATACAGGTGGTTGTATATTGATATGAGTTATTAAGAGCATGACTCGCGTGACCCAAAGAGTGTTCTATTCACTGAAATATAGGCTGATAAAAAAGAAATAATCTAAATTTAAATAATAAAAAAGTTCCAAAGACAAAAATAGAGACAAGCCTTTAGGACATAGTGGTTTTAGATATTTGAAGACAAATGAATTGCCTGTGGTCTTAAATGTCTAGACACTAAGAATAATTCTTAATACTTCATAGTCCATTCTCATGAATACTCTTCCAAAAAAAACAACAACAACATTTTTTTTTTATTAATGTCTGGTATGATACAACATGTTCTGACTTGATAAGAGAGTATCATGCATCGGATCTGCCAAATTTGTGTAAATGCTTTGGATCTGCAGCAGCATATGGGCCAAGGGTATTAAACTCAGATTACAGGGGAGCCAGTGGCCAAATTCAACATTTATTTAGTGTTGCTGCCTGACAGCATGCAGTGTTTCTGCTGAGATGGATGAACCACATTTGCTTTGAGGGAGTTGGCATTGGAAACCCTGACAATTGCCTGGAGATTGGCATCAGTCAGTCTAGTTTATTTATTTTTTTATAGTTCACAGTAGTGTCACTTTGATATTGTATTCACTGTCCTCACAAATGTATTTTTCAACCGGTGCATGTACCAGAACATCCTAGAGCTCCCACTGAGTTCATTCCACATCGAATTCATATGGCCGCAGAATACAGAGGGTCTGTTTAGCTTTAAAGTAATGATCAGGGTAAAAGTTAAGCTCTATCGACAGCATTTTTTCCATAATTTGATTAGTACAGAAAATGTTTTTTAACTTAATCCTTATTGATTTATTTATTTTAAAAAGCAAAAGTTGTGGTTACAGTAAGACACTCACAATGGTTTAAAGGCGAGAATAAGCATGTCATACACTATCTGTTTTAAATCAATGATATATCGCGTTTTTTACAAAAATATTAAGTAGCAGAACTGCTTTCAAGAAATGCTTCTTAAGCATCAAAACAGTGTATTAGAATGATTTGTTCTCATTTCATTTTTGCCTGAAAAATACTGAATGGTAAGAATTAACAAGCCTTTGTGTTTTTCAACATGCTAGTGCTAGTCAGTGCTATAGCTTTGCTAGTGCCGATATACATTTATTTGCATGCTCACGTATGCATTTATGTATGTGTGTGTGTGTGTGTGTGTGTGTGTGAGAGTGTGTGTGTAACATATAGACAGGTAGATCTATATCTAGTCCCGAGGGTCTGTCGGTTCATATCACACCACAGATTCATAATGAGAGGAGACGTGATGTGAGCTAGAAGGAGCAACAGCTCTACCCAGCTGTTTATGCAATAACAAAGACCTAATGCAACTATAAAACACAACATATCAACAACAGCAACAAAAATCTCTTTTGCATTGTATAAAACAGCTATCAGTGACCTAGGAAATGGCTGTATGGGAAATCTCAGTTTCACTACTAAGGATGAGCTTAAAAGTTAGCATGAAATGTAAATTAATTAATTTTGTTTATTTGTTTGTTTGTTTGTTACCAAGGTTGTTTATGTTTCAACCAACAGGGAGTTTTCCACAAATGACAGAATTTTTTTTTTTTTTCTATTTAGCTTTAATTTTTTTTTTTTTTCAGTTATGGTATTTGAACTTCAACTTATTTATTTAATTGCCAAGGCAACAGTTTTAATTTTAATTTTTAAGTTTTTCATCTAATATTTATATCTATTTTTTCAGTTTTATTTCAATAATGAAAATGATTTTTGATAGTTTTAGTTTTAAAGTCCCCCTGTAGTCAAATATTTTATCCCTTAAAACTTATCTTTGATCATCAAAATTACACATTTAAATGTTTTTTCTTGTCAAAATAATTTTCTCATTCCTTAAAATAGCTTGAATGCAACTCTACACCCTTGCCTCATTTACTATACGCTGAACTTTGAATATGCAAATTAGTCCCACCTCCACTCAGTAACACCAGCCAGCGCCTCCTGATCCACTGAACTGTAGTAAAC
>NW_015629561.1:1764521-1777125 GCF_001515625.1 Sinocyclocheilus rhinocerous
GGATAATGACTGATAAAACTATCTTTTTACTAGCGGACAACTACAGTGAATACTGTAACATTTGTTAAAGTTACTTACTTGACGATGTTGTGTCCTAAAATGCCTTAAAGACTCGAAAACAGCCGTTTGTGATTCTTAATTCGCGCCCGCGAGCATACGCTTGTGAAGTGCAGATGCCGATGCGGGAGAGGTGGGTCTGACTCCAGGCTACGGGTTATAATGCAAGTTAGCGGTTCTAAATTCACATTAAACCACAGCTTCATGGGTTTTTTGACTTTGAATATGCAAATTAGTCCCACCTCCACTCAGTAACACCAGCCAGCGCCTCCTGATCCACTGAACTGTAGTAAACACAAAACAATGGCATACACGGATAATGACTGATAAAACTATCTTTTTACTAGCGGACAACTACAGTGAATACTGTAACATTTGTTAAAGTTACTTGACGATGTTGTGTCCTAAAATGCCTTAAAGACTCGAAAACAGCCATTTGTGATTCTTAATTCGCGCCCGCGAGCATACGCTTGTGAAGTGCAGATGCCGATGCGGGAGAGGTGGGTCTGACTCCAGGCTACGTTTACACTGTTGCCATATTTTGCATGCTAGTGATAGGAATTGATCCCTTGACGTGATTGGTTATTGGTTTGTGACGTAGCAAACCGAGGGCTGTTTCAAACCGTATTTCTGGGTCAGCCTTTGGCAAACTACAGTTTTAAAGGGGTCATATGATGCGATTTCAATTTTTCCTTTCTCTTTGGAGTGTTACAAGCTCTTGGTGCATAAAGAAGATCTGTAAAGTTGCAAAGACTAAAGTCTCAAATCCAAAGAGATATTCTTTATAAAAGTTAAGAGTCAGCCACACCTACCTAAAACGGCTCGTTCTAACACGCCCCCACATATCTACCTCACTATGTGGGAAGATTTGCATAACGCCGCCCAAATGTTCACGCAAAGAAAGAAGGCGTAACTTTTATTCTCACTGTAGTATTGTTGCCGCCGCCACCATGTCGTGAAGGCGCTGTGTGCTTCGTTGTGAAAGCGAAACTACTTTGTTTGGTCTTCCAAAAGAGGATGATATCGCTTTGTCATGCCTGGAGCTGATCCGTGCTGGTTGCTGAGGAAATACTTCAACTTCGCGCTGTCGATCGCCGGATCGGCTTTCACCGTGAACGACGCGGAGTCTTTAACAGTACCAACTGAGATTTGTCAAGGAAACCTAATTTTGAGATAGATCTTATCAATTAATCAGTTGATCCAGTTCACAAAACAGGTCTGAATGAACTGATTCAGTTGTCAAGTTCAGTTCAGTGAGTAAAGGCATGAATTTCAGTCTGTTCTTTACACAACACATGTGAAAAAATGATTACAGGATTTTCATTTTTGTGTGAACTATCCTTTTACTGTTGATGCTCTCAGTTAACTGATCTCTTAGATAAATGACTGGCACAGATTCCAGTGCTGTTTGGGATCATTATGTAGATAGCACAGGTGGGACTGAAGCAATTGGACAAAAAAACAGCAAGAGCAGATTTACTCAGCTGGGCACATGAGCTCACTCTAATTTAATCTCGCTGTTTTTGCTCTCCATTTGTGTGTTTTGTTTATTTGGGATATCTGATTGAAGGCAGACTACTTCAATTATGAACACATATTAGGTCTGTAGCCGCGCAAGCATGTATATGAAATTAATTTAAAAAAATTAGTCACAAAGCTGTCTGAGTATTGAGCTCAATGCAGCATTGTCTCAGCATTATAATAATAACACTTATGCTGTCTAATGGCGCTTTTCCACTGCGTGGTACGACTCGGCTCGGTACGGCTCAGTACGGCACGACACGGCTCGGTTTGCGTTTCCATGTTTTGCTAAGTGTTCAGATTGAATCAAAGCTTGAAATATGTGATAATGAATACCCAAATGTCATGATAACAGAGGGCAGTGAAGTGGCAAGCTTTTCTGTTCTTGTTCTTGCTGATTTGAGCGTGAACACTCTTCAGCATTAAGTGACACATCATTTAGATGCTCAGTTGGCTAACTTTGGACTGAGGAAGTGACAAATTTATCAAAAACATCTTTGAAAAAGACGTAAGTGCTATATCAATCAACACTTTTTATATCAGAACAGTAAAATGCTGTTAATATTGTAACCAATAAACTGCATTTTTTAACCTCCATGAATGGCCAGTGGACGTTCTTGTATTTGATCCTCCAAAGTTTGTTCAGATAAATGGCACACACACGCGCAGAAACTCTCCAGGGGCCAAGTATTCTATCTAACCCTCTTGGGAGAGTTCATTGTGGTAAGGCATGGATTGTCAAAAACAATTATCTCGTCCCGACTTTCATTCTTCCTCCTAATTTAAGCTGATAAGCATTTCCTCGTAAATTACTGTCCAGCCACAGGGCCGTCTCAGTCTCCTGAGATAACGGTATGGCAAACTGTGCACTGTGAAGTGAACACCTAGACTCCCAAGAGGAGACAGACAGAGAGAGATCGAGAGAGACTGACTAATAATAGCCCTAGAACAGGGTTAGCATTTAGCAGGGCAGTGACCCCAGCTCTCCGACTTCACAATCAATAGTAATTTACTGTCACTCAGAGTCTGGGGACATGGCTCAGGCCAAGCAGCATTAGAGAATGTTTTCAGACTCTCTTCTCCACGCTGGGCTGTTCAAACCAAGGAGGCCTATGCTACTTGGAGAGAGCTATAATGTACAATAATGCTCCTGTTCAACTCCATGCCTCTTGCTCAGCTGGTGAAGGACCACCTGGAAGTATGTGATTTGAAGTCTGCGAGAGAATATGAACAGTGTGCATTTACTGCTAAATTGCAATATATGGACGCTTTTCACATTTCCGGGGTTCTCAGAAACAGGAGTCCTCATGGCTGGATAAACATCTATAGTGGTGAACGGAAACTACAATTTTTGCATTCTCATTTGCTCCAATAGTAAAAGAAAAAAATCCATTATAGCGTTTCTATGACTTTACAAAAGAGGAAAAAATATTGAGAGATTGATTAGAGAAAGATCTAATTTGCTGTCATTCCCTCAGTTAATTGTGATGATTTTGGCTCACATTTAACAAAAACCCACCAATTCACTATCTCAACAAATTAGAATATGGTGACATGCCAATCAGCTAATCAACTCAAAACACCTGCAAAGGTTTCCTGAGCCGTCAAAATGGTCTCTCAGTTTGGTTCACTAGGCTACACAATCATGGGGAAGACTGCTGATCTGACAGTTGTCCAGAAGACAATAATTGCACCTGTACATGCATCTAAAATAAATATACCTAATTCATTCAATTATTAAATAATGACTCCATGAATTATAATAATTCTTAATTTATAACTTCTTCTAATTTATAACTTCTACTTCAATTCTGAGAGGGTCATCTTACCCCGATGGCACAGAAATAGATATTTTAAGCTCAAAGCTGTTTAGATTAAATACATTACACAAATTTTGGCAGATAAATAAATAAATACATTTATAAATTTGTAAAATATGTTTTACAGAAATGACATGTTTTTTAAAAGTTACATTTAGTTGTGTCTATGGTAAAGAGAAAAATTAAAAGTTGGAGGCCCCAATATGTTATTTACAAAATTGCACTGAATTGAGAAAGATACTTTTTGGGACCAGACAATGCTAACCGGACATTCTAACCAGCCGAACCCTAACCTTCTATAAAAAAAAACAGCCACTCGGTGCAAGATATCCACATTCATCAGCTATATACTGTAAGAAAGAGGAATGAGTGTAAAGAATATTGATTAAAGTGTTCGCTTGACTGACCAGCGCCCAGCAGACTGTGTGTCTATGCAGTAAACCAGGTTAATTGCACTTTATACCTAAATGTGTACATCAAGAAGCTGGTGGCAAAAATCAATAACATCATGTAGATAATAAGCAGAACACTTTGAGTTTCTCAGTGCGCGAGTGAAAGAGTGAGTCAATCAATGAACGGATGAATGAATGACGAAATATGTTTTTTGAAGAGAAGTTTACACACAATAACAGCGGCTTAATGTGAATCAGGTAGAAGTGCACTCTTTCAGTGAAGCACTTTGCTAGAAATCTGTTTTGTGCGGATGGAATGATCAAAGAAATAGGAGCAATGGACCAGACACTCAGTTACCACTATAGCAGCATGCCCTTGTGAATGCTGGCACCAAAATATCAGCAAGAACAAAGTGTACATTTATCCAACACTTTACAGAGAGAGAGAGAGGGAGGCAGGGAGAGGGAGAGCGACGGTTCAAAAAGACTTATGAATAAATGCACTAAGGAGAGAAATAGACTTAATAAGTTATTTTGAACACCTGGTTTGGACTGCCAGTCGAAAGGGGCAAGGGGCCTTGTGCACTTGCTTTGCGCACAGAATGCCTCTTCAGCCAGACAGGAACCAAATGAACTCAAACGACAGCGGTGTACACAACAGTTTATGGGAATCACGCATTTTGCACATGTATTCCCTTCTATCCTGTGGGGGCAGTTGCTTTCGCTTCGTGTAAGCAAAACTGACATCCTTTATAAAAGATTTATGAGGCTAAGATGCAAACGACACAGCACAGCATCTCCAGGGAAACAAAACCTCCATCTGCGAGTAAAGTCACCTGTTTGCAGGTACGCCCGGGCCATGCTTGAAATTTTACCTGTGAAAACCATTCAGCGTAGTGAGGCTAGACAGACAGCTGGAGCCTTTTCTTGAGGAAAAAGTAATTGAATGTCCTAATGCAAAAATAAATAAATAAATAAAACTATTATTTTCAAAGATAGATTAAATTACCTTTGGAGTTTAGTGAGGGAAAAAAATTAAGATTAAAAGAAAGAAAAGAGAAAAATGGCCTGAGGCTATAGAAAAAATAATTGGGAACATGTTTTTTGATGCATACAGAGTACTGAAGGAATCATTTATATTTTGCACACAAGCTAACTTTCTAAGGATAAACATTGTCATTTGAAATGAGCATGTGAATGTGGATAATTTGTTTTTAGACATGTTGCCAAATCAAGGGCAAAACTTTAAGGTGACTGAAGCTTAGTTCTGCTCAGTGGATCAAATAAAACAGCTGTTTGTAACCGTCCTCACATTGGCACTGAAGGACGATTAAACAGTTTTAAAGTATTTATATTTTAAGCTTAAAGGCACAGTTCACCCAAAAATAACTTTTTTTTTTTTTTTTTGGTGAACAAGTTTTTTTGTACCATAGGACATTTCCAAAATCGGGGGTGGGGGATACTTTAAAGCAACGAACCACAAGTGACTACGACTTTCTTCTGTTTTTTTTTTTCATGCAATGAAAGTCAAAGGGGAGCAGAGTTGTTTTTGAACCCACTGACTTTCATTGTATGGACAAAATATCTTCTTTTATGTTCCACGGAAAAAAAGAAAGTCATAGATGTTTGAAACTGAATTTTTAATTCTTAATGAACTGTCCCTTTAAGTGACCAATGCACTCATAATTAAGCATTAGAAATATAGCAAAAAAAAAGCAAAATCAGCTGATACTGCATACTACTAACTTAATACCCTAATTTGTGTAAGGGTGGGAGTATATACACAGTTAGCACAGTTTAATATAACCAGCCTAACCTGTATTACAGTCTAAATCCCAATACAAACAGTTCCCTTTGTAATCAGCACTCAGTCTCCCACTGATCATGTATAAAAATGAAGGAATAGCTACAAAGATTTGCTGAATTCTGTTCCTAGAGAGTCTCTTTCAACCGCATCTCCCCATAGGCTCTGACTTAAAACAAAGAGAGCTTTGTTAGGTCGGGCAAATTGTGTGCACACACGCACGCACATATACACCACCCCTCCCTGTTTCACAGGCACCCTCTCACCACCTATAGCCTTAAAACCCGCAAGACAATCCCATCCTCAAGTTCAATGGGAGGTTGCACTTGTAGCTCTCATAACATTTTCTTCTCAGGACTTCCAAAAACAACAGAGCTCTTCAACCACTTCTCATTCAGGACTTGCCAGTATGAAAACGTTGTTGCTCTTCTTCACTATTGGTCAGCCTACTTGAAATGGCTTTTTTTTTTTTTTGGTTTTCTTGAGCAATTAAACAGCATTTATTCCTGTGATGGCAAAGCTGAATTTTTAAAAGTCATTAGTATTCAGAGTCACATGATCCTTCAGAAATCATTCTAATATGCTGATTTGCTGCTCAAGAAATATTTCTTATTATCAATGTTGAAAACAGTTGTGCTGCTCAGCATTTATTTGAAATAGAAATCCATTATAACTGTCTTTACTTTCACTTTTGTTCAATTTAATGCATTTTTGCTGAATAAAGTATTAATTTCTATCACTGACCCCAAACGTTTGAACGGTAGGGTATATGCTAGTGAACTCCAAATTGTTGACTAAATTCGCTTTTAGCAACAAGTAGAGGAGTCAAGCTGTGCTGCCTGATGCAAGTCAAACATGGCTATGGAAAAAAGTAGGGCTGCTGAGCAGGGCTGAATAGTAGATTGGCATGTTGTGGAATAAAGAGATAGTGGAACAGTTGGATACACACGGCATGATTAAAACTAATCAGTATGGAAAGAATTCAAGCAGCGTTTTTATTTTTTATTTTTTATTAATACTTCTATTAAGCAAGCATTCAAACGTGACAGTAAAGATATGATGTTACAAAAAAAATTATATTTCAAATAAATGCTGTTCTTTTGAAATTTATATTCATCAATGAATCCTAAAAATAAGACATTTAATAATAAATAAATAATAAGAAATGTTTCTTGAGCACAAGATCAGCATATTAGAATGAGTTCTGAAGGATCATGTGACTCTGAAGACTGGAGTAATGGCTGCTGAAAATTCAGCTTTACCACCATCTTACCCACCCCAAACATTTGAACATTACTGTAGGTCATTTTGTCATTTAATTAAAAAATAAATTTGTTCTCAAAATAAACATGCCAATCTTTTAATGATGAAAATAGCTGGATTTGTTTAAATATAGGCCAAACCCTGTCCTAGTTCTTGTCAAAGAAAGGTTCAGTTTAATAGCTGGTATAATGGTTCACATACACATATTTTACATAACCAGCTGATGATGCCGTATACACTCTCACCATCCTGTCCCTTCAGTACCCGCATCATAAAACGTTTGTGAATTGCTTTGCCACAACAATCTCTAAATACAACTGATGCAAGTGGAATGAATTCATGTGTTTCAAAAGACAATATATTGTATGCTTAATCGTCCTCTAATTTGCTAGAAGTGTTAGAATTTGAAATTAAATAAAATGGAATTGAATTCTGAATGTACATAATTGCCAGTCTTTTTAAGTTCTTTTAAAGGTTAGTGTGATTCATTATCAAATAATGCCTTTTTTAGATCTAGGAGAGAAAATGTTTAGCATACAGTATGTTCCAAAGCCTAGTGAGCTGCCTCCCTGTCTCCTGCCTACTTAGTATCCTAATAGAGAAAGAGTAACTGATTCGGAACTCCCTACATAAGCAGCAACTCTGCAAACCACACAGGAGACTCGCATAATTGATTCCAATAGAGTTTTACATTAGCATTCTGCTAAGATAAAGATTAGATTCATATTAGGCACAAAGTGGGGCAACTTTCAGCACAAAAATAGATAGCACATATACATTATATATATATATATACGTAAATAAAATAAAATAAATATTTCAATGGGTTGGGGTTCACAGCAATGCCATAGAAGAACCATTTTGAGTTCCATAAAGAACCTTTCACTGAAGAGAACCTTGTATGATTTTTAACTGAGCTTGGAACATTGCATTCTGGGATTGTCTCTCCATGAAGGATACATGCAGTGCTGCCTAGAATTTTAGAGTTTTTAGACTTAACCCAGAATTATTTTTAAAATGTCTGGTTATGTATACAAATGTAATCAAAAGTGACTTTCTGATTAAAAACTATTTTGAACTCTGCAGTTACCTGCTTGTCTTTGAAGATGCAGTGATGGAAAACTGATGCAACATGAGCTGACCTGAACATGTTGAACTTACAATGTTCAGTAGCTGCAGTGTAAACTTAATTTCTATTGAAATACCTGTAAGTGAGGAACTAATAGCCCAATATTTTATAATTAAACACATGTTTATGCTTATATAACAAAAATCTCTATGCCATCCCACCAGAGTGATTGCTGGCCCCTGCCAGACCACCTATGTGAAAAATTCCTGCCTCCGTCAGCGCCTGTGACACCATATCAAACACACACCGAGCGCTCCATCCTCTCACAAGACAGACCTTAGTCCTCCACTATCCTGTTTTTCACTCTGTCTTTCCACAATAGAGACCTGCTTAGTTCTACTTTAAACCCCATTTAAACCTCATAAACCCCCAAATTTGTCACTGAATATCGACTGCACCTCTTGCGAGTGCCATCATTTACAAGGTCATAAGCATTTTTCACAGACTGTTTTCATAAGATTGGTGTTCAGCAATAGTCATTTCTCATGAGTCAAATGAATGACCAAGAAACATCCAAAGATGGGTGAAAAAATCCCAGACGAATGTAAAAGCAGAATGAGATAAATTATCCTCATCATGTTCTCCCATTTTAATGAAACGTTTCCACAGTGCTGTGGAAACCACCATCATTTAAAATCCATTATCAGAGCGAGATGGGGATGTGGCCACCATTATACCAACATTAATTGCACCATGTGGCCATTACTCTTGTAACCTTTGACCTATAAAATGTCTATTGGAGCCAAGTGACGTAAAGCCATTTGGGTCAAAAATGAATTTTCAGCGATGGCCATTCATGGCCATTATTTCGTTCAACCTCAGATCGGCATTTGCCATATTGCCGTATCAAGTTTTCTTTGAAGTCCAGGGACACAGACAGGTCAAAGCAAACAGTAATAGTAGCCAGGATAAGGTCGCTGTTAATAAAATATCTCCTCTCTCTCATTTACTCTCCCTCTGAGTTTAGATCTAATTTACTCCATTCGACACATGCTGCTGAGTCGACTGAACTCACTCGCCGCCTATTCCTTCTCTCTTCACTTCTCTTGGCCCAGTTCACCACCACACACACACCCACACCAAAATATCGAATTAAGGCATCGCCATGCATCACAGACCACTTTGAGAGGCAGACGAGCACACACAAACACACACCGCCACACTTCATCAGATGACCAGAGCTCTGTGAAGGGCGAGGGAGAGATGGAGAAGTCGATTCAAGTCCACACAGGCTTTGCTTTGGGTGAAGAAGTGTGAAATATTAAATAAATGAGCATGATACTGGGCCGGTGATAAACAAATACACCATAATTACACACCAGCAGAGAGCAACGATTAAGTGAAACGCATTTCAGAGGGGAGCATTGGTAATGGGGGACACAAAGATATTTATGACAGCAGTGACACTTCTAGTACACAATCTCCTGACTACATCTACTATAAAGCAAATCAAATTATTTTCTGGCTTGCTGGTTTTAATGCTTCATTTGCAGTGAAAATAAACCACATAGGCTTAACAACAAAGAACAATGGTGGTATCATAGTATCAGATGTTGAAACTATGGTATTTTGATATCGAATGGAAAATGAATACTGTAATCATGGTATTTACAGATACTTGAAAGAATACCACAGTACTGACTTTATACATACCCCAAAAACATGATAATACCACAAAATAAGATGTAAAAAAACTGCTTTCATAATTGTCTAGCTGATTGGCTGTCTGAATGACAAGATGTTAGTTTTAAGTCCTGTATAATTTTTAGGTTTCAGAATTGAATTAAAATGCATTTTAAACTATAATTCAGTTCCCACATTTGAATTACATTTAAACTGATTAAGAAAATACTGTAAAATTGTCAACAAAAATAAATAAATTCATTCATTCATTCATTCATTCATTGAAATTCAAATGATGTTTAAAACGCCACCTACAGAAATTTGTATTTAGTTATTTCATCATATTTAATACATAGTTTTGAATGGCAATTCAGTTTTAAATTCCTCTTTCTGCCGTTCAAATTCAAACACTCATGAACTGAAACTGAGACATTTTTTTTTAATTCTGCACAATTAAAAACCTGTTTTTTATATATATATTTTTTTTAATATTTGAATATATACTTTGATGAATAACTAACCTACTTGACCTTATGAATCGACTAGTTTCCTGACCCATTCTTTTACAGTAGCACTTTTTTCGCTGCACTCTTGCTGTCATTTTAAGCTTTCATACTGTGTGTATCTAGAACCAGAGCCCCTCTCTAGGGTCTACATTTCTCCATTTTCACCCACTTTTCAGGTTTCTCCATCACGCTTTCTGTTAGCCCAATGCCTTGCTGACAGCGCTGGGACTCTTGGAAAGGAAGGGGACTGAGATTCTCATAATTGATTTGGGACCAGTTCCCCTGTATAAGTGTTTGCACTTTTTTTGTTCGAACATTATGTCCCTGTCTTGTTGAATAGGATTTTGAAAAAAGGCTAAATTAGACCCACTGGCTAATCCAGCCTTGCCAAGTTCATGGAGAGAATGAGCGACACATTGAAGAGGAGCTTAGCACAGATACTATCTTTGTGTCGCTGTTGACAATGTGAGAATGGCTTTATGTCTGAATCTCGAGAAGCTAAACCGTTGGCAACCTTCGGATAAGTGTGCCGTTTACACTCAAGGGCAGCGTTGAGAAAACAGCTCGCACCCAGACAGACGCCACTTTTGCTGTGAGCTGTATTTTATGTGGGTCTGCATTAAAATTCAGTTTATTGAGTTAATAATGTCCCCAGTGATTACCAAACTGTCAGCTTTTTGCTAAAATTAGTAATGGGTCCCACTGGGAACAGATCCTGCAGTACTGTGAGGAGGTACCTCGCTCAGGAGCGGGTGAGAGGAAACATATGCTCTGTGTCATCATTCTAACAACAGGCAACACCTGTTTGACAAGTACAGGGGGAAAAAAGTTCAGTTGCCAAAAATTCCTCTTCTGAGCATTTTATGGCAAAATTTGGGAGGTTAATAACCCACCCTGCTGAAAAACTTATGTTTTGGGTGGGATGGGAGGCTGGTGTTCCCATCAGGCTTTTTAAACCAACTTAACCACCAAGACTTCAACTAGAATCATCAGAAAGGCCATGCTGGCCATTTCTACTAGAGAGACCACCACCAAACTAGTACTAACAATTTTAGAAACCCTTAAAAAACAAACAAACAAACAAAAAAAAACATTATTTTATTTCATCATTTCATTTTTGTCATTAGTGTCTTCTTAATTGATTGTTTACAATCCTACTTAATTTGTTTTTATTCTTAATTTGGTTTTTCTTTCTTTTTGCTGTTTGTTATTGTATTCTTTCTAATTACATTTATAAAATACAATTTTATTAAATTTCTGACCACAAAATAAATTACAACAAGGAAAGTGCATAAATATTAAACAACAACAGCAAAAACAAAAAGGAAAACAAAAGGATCAACAACCATGCAGAATTAGAAAACAATCAGTTAAGAGAGCTATAATAGCAAATAAAATGAAATTAAGTAATACAATCTTTTTTAACAGTTATACACTACTGCTAAATTCAGTTAAATAAAATAAAAAAGTATTTTACTTACAGAATATGACTGTTGCATTCTATTAAAATAAAAAATAAAAAGGCTGCAAATTTCAGCAGATGGAAAAAGAGACAACTACAACAAATGTCACAGAGTTGCATAATCATACTTTTAAGGGCAAAATAAACTTTTCATGCCCTGTGGTTATCATTCCAGTGACATCACAGCCATGTTTAATTCA
Organism: Sinocyclocheilus rhinocerous; assembly: GCF_001515625.1. Classification (NCBI taxonomy): domain Eukaryota; kingdom Metazoa; phylum Chordata; class Actinopteri; order Cypriniformes; family Cyprinidae; genus Sinocyclocheilus; species Sinocyclocheilus rhinocerous. Next base: position 1,776,299 of record NW_015629561.1, read on the forward strand.
TGTTGCTAAAGACAAATGTTTTTGAAAACTTGCAACGGTGTGCGTGATTTCAGATTTTTTTGGTTGTTGAAAAGCTCAGCCAGATGGTAGCAGGAAGTCCTAAATGCCTTCCCTAAGTGAGTAACGCTCAGCTGAATACCAATTTCTCCAGGGAGGAGGTAGATTGAAGGCCTCCTGTTTTTAGTTTTTTTTGAAGGGGACTACAGGCGAAGGCCATTGTGTGTGTGTTCTATTTGCAGGACTATAGTTAAATTCTACGCATTCATTAAGCCTCAGTGAAAGGGACCCATGACACTGGAATTCCGTTCATTCAGACCCTGACATGGCCAAGCTGATGAAAAGTGATGGAGCCTCCCCAGTGAATAGCACAGAGAAAACAGCACAACTCAAACCCAATTAAAGGGTAATGATTGCAATTCTCAGTTACGAAGCCATTTTGTTCCAAGCTCATGTGGAGTAATTGAGAATCCAGACATACCAGTAGTGCTCACATCTTCTGGAAAGGCAGAAAAATGGAGAGGAAGAAAGAGATGTAGACATTGTCCAGGCGCCTGTCCGTATCTAGTACGTAGCATTCAAATGATGTTAGTATGGGATCCATATTCTGATTACTGTAGGGCTGTCAAAGAAAAATTCTCATTTCGAATATTCGTCGAATTTAAAATAAAAATCCACATTTTAGGTGTGTGTTAAGGAGGCAGCCTTATCAGTGGCGCACGAGATGCGATGACGATGTAAGTGTCATTGCATTTTAATGTTTTTGTTAACCTATCCAGTTGAAGCCAATAGATGCGGCGCTGCTGCGTTGTTAATTACAAATATTGCGG